>NC_051164.1:83469115-83576615 GCF_013339745.2 Dermacentor silvarum
TCGGGGGTCCGCTCAGCGTAGCTGTGGTCACACCGGTTACTGTCGCCCCCGCGTTGGCGTAGACAGGGACCGCGCCATACCCCTCGTTCGTTAGGTGTCTGCGGGTGGTGGTGGTGGTGGAAAACTTTTATTGAGAAGGCCCGAAGTAATGAAATTAAAAAGCAGCGTTGTGGGCGGCCTTCAGGCTGCCGGTTGTGGCGTCCAGGCCGTGCCTAGTCGCGACGTCCTCTGCCAGGTACCAGCCGGAGTTGGAGATCCGGCTCGGTGCTGGACAAAGCAGCCTCCCACTGCTGCGGACTGGTTAGGTGCCAAGAGGCAGGGGGCAAGTGTGCCGGGCAGGAGAATAAGATGTGATCGTAATCGGCGCGGGAGCTGTCACATAAGCGGCAGGCCGGCGAGTACGTCCCGGGGTGGGACAGAGGGCAAGACGTGCAGGAGTAAGAAGGTGTGGGCCTGAAGGTGGCGCCACAAGTGTTGGTGGTGCTGGGGAAAGGGATTTGTGCGGTGGGGGGAAGGGAGACGAGATAGGCGGTAGTGCAAGGTGATATCGTGGTACGTGAGGAGCGCATCGCGCGTATCCATTCCCGGCGGGGGCGGGCTTGCTCGGTCAGTCGAATCGCGAGCGATGGAATTGGCCGCCTCGTTGCCAGGATGGGCCGCGTGAGCGGGCACCCAGATGATTTGGATTGGGCGAGAGGGAACAGTGTCGGAACGCAAGATACCGGAGGCCGGGGATGCCACCCGTCCAACCGCGTAGTTGTAGACTGCAGGCTTGGAATCACTGAAAATGTATTCCGCGGAGGTTTGCGTGATGGCAAGGGCAATAGCTGCCTCTTCGGCCTCGGCCGAGGTCGAAGTGTATACTGAGGCAGTAAGAGTGGGTCGAAAAGAGTTGTCAGTGACTGCAAGGGCATGGGCTGGGTAGTGGCGGTACGGGGCGGCATCCACGTAAGCCACGGCGGGTTGCCGTTCGTACTGACGCCAGAGCGCGGAGGCTCGCGCTG
This sequence comes from Dermacentor silvarum, assembly GCF_013339745.2. Classification (NCBI taxonomy): domain Eukaryota; kingdom Metazoa; phylum Arthropoda; class Arachnida; order Ixodida; family Ixodidae; genus Dermacentor; species Dermacentor silvarum. The sequence continues at coordinate 83,470,120 of NC_051164.1, forward strand.
CTCTACGGGACGGGTGGTGTTCAGGGTGCATATTCTTAGGGAGGGGATTAACGGTTAGCAGGGAGTAGACGTGGGAAGGGATGGGCAGTGAGGTGGGAAGAGGGGTAAGAGGGGAGAGTTTAAGGGTAGAGAGAAGTGCGCGACCAGGCCGAGTGCGGGAGAGACGGAGGAGCTGGGCCGTGCGATGGGCCTCCGTCAGCTCTGTAAGGGAGTTGTGGACGCCCATCGACAGTAACCGAGCCGTTGAAGTAGATGTGGGAAGAGACAGGGCCGACTTATATGCCTGACGAATGAGGCTGTTGACTTTGTCTTCCTCGGTGCGTGAAAGGAAAATATACGGAAGAGAATAGATGAAGCGGCTGAGAACGAAGGCCTGGACTAGGCGGCGGAGGTCGTGTTCGCGCATGCCGTGGTGACGGTTGGCAATGCGGCGTATTAGGCGGATGGTCTGGTGTACAGTGTTTGTGAGTCGAGTGATGAGGGTTGTGTGCTTGCCATTGGACTGAAGAAAGAGTCCGAGAATGCGGAGAGTAGAGACGAGGGGAATGGGTGTGCCGTCAAGGGAGACTGTGAGTGGAGAAGGCGACAGGGGGGCCATCCCCCGAGGCAGAAAGAGCAAAAGCTCCGATTTGGCCGGGGAGCAGCTCAACCCGACAGACCGGGCGTGAGTCGCCACCGCGTCCACGCCTGCCTGGAGAGTGGTCTCCATGTCGCCAAGATTGCCGGTGGTCACCCATAGGGTGATGTCATCGGCGTAGAAAGCATGAGACAGAGCTGGGATAGTGCGTAGTGCACGTGCCAGCGGGAAGAGGGTGACGTTAAATAGAAGAGGGGACAAGACAGAGCCTTGGGGAGTACCCTTGTTGCCAAGGGAGAAAGAAGGAGAAGAAAGTGGGCCGTACGAGATCTCGGCTGTGCGGTGGGCGAGGAAAGCGGTCACGTAAGCATGGACACGGGGTCCGACATGAAGGGAGGAGAGAGCGTCCAAAATGGCGGTGTGGTGTACATTGTCGAATGCTTTGGTGAGGTCCAGCGCCAGGATAGCTCGAGCGCGTTTGTGGTGGGAGGGGTGTAGGACATCCTCGGAAAGCTGGAGCATGACATCCTGGGTGGACAACTGGGGACGAAAGCCGAACATAGAGTCCGGATATAGGTCATGATGATCCAGATAGGTCTGGAGGCGAGCCAGGATGACGTGCTCGAACAGCTTGCCGAGACAGGAGGTGAGAGAGATGGGGCGGAGGTGCTCGAGGGCAATAGGTTTACCGGGTTTGGGGATGAAAGAGACACGTGCATGGGTCCAGGAGGAAGGAAGAGTACCAGCCTGCCAATGCTCATTGAGAAGGTCAGTAAGGGCTTCGAGGGAGGGGGTATCTAGGTTTCGGAGTGCCTTGTTAGTGATGCGGTCCGCCCCCGGGGCCGAAGTGGTGCGGAGCGTGAGTAGCGCCGCACGAACCTCTCCCAGGGAGATGTCCGCCTCAAGGTCAGGGTTGGGGGAACCGGTGTAGGCGGGAAGAGTTGTAGGGGGGTCGGTGCAGAGGTAGCGGTCCCGGAGGGCCGCCAGGAAGTCAGTATCGGTGAGTGGGGAGGAGTGAAGGAGATGGGATATATCCTTGCGCTGGGAGGCTTTGGTGTGTGTAGGGTCTAGCAGCACCCTGAGAAGTGACCACGTGTCGCGGAGACCCAGGTTGCCGGCCATGCGGTCGCATGTCTGGCCCCACTGTTGTCGAAGAAGAGAGGAGCAGTGCTCCTCCATGTCCGACGCGAGCCGGGCCAAACGGAGGCGCAGGCGGCGATTGTGTTTCTGAGCCTGCCACCGGCGGTGGACAGCGTGATAGGCCTCCCAAAGGTGCAGTAGACGGCTGTCTGCCGTGGTGGAGTGTGGTGCTGCAGGGAGTGTGGATGTGGCAGTATGGACGTCTGCCAAAAGGGTCTCAGTCCAGGCAGAGAGATCGATGATAGGAGCAGAGGAGGAAGTAGAAAGACGAGTGGAACGGAAGCGGTCCCAGTCAACTATCTGGGTGAGACGAGTAGAGGTGCGAGCAAGGGAGGGGAGAGGGAAAGTGGTGCATAGGATGTAGTGATCGCTACCGAAGGAGACTCCCGTATTAGACCAGGTCGGATCGGCTACATTTTTGGCGAGGGTAAGGTCCGGATTGGTGTCTCGTTGGACACTGGATCCGATCCTGGTGGGGCGAGCGAAGTCATTAAGGACGGAAAGACATTCATTGTGGATGAAAGTCCAGAGCGAGTGGCCCTTGCGGGTGTTCTGGGGGTAGCCCCAGCTAGTATGAGGTGCGTTGAAATCGCCCAGAACGACCATGGCGTTGCGGCCAGCGCAGGAGAGCGCTTTGCGGAGGACGAGGAGTAGAGGGGCTGAAGGGGCTTTGGGAGGGCTGTACACATTGAGAACAAAGAGGCTTGCCTCAGTGCGACGGCGGGGAAGGATTTCGAGGAGGAGATGGGCACAGCCTGAAACGTCCAGCTGGTGCAGCACGGCAGCAAGGTTACGGTGCACCAGGGTGGCAACGTTTGGGTGGGTCTCAGAAGAAGGATGAAAGGAGGTGTAGTCGCGCAGCTTCACGGGAGCTAGGGGTTCCTGGAGTGCTAGGACAGAGGGGAGAGTGTCGGGAGGGATGTTCTGGAGGTGGAGCTGCAGGGTGCTCCGCTTTCCGCGGAACCCCCGACAGTTCCACTGCCAGAGATTAAGGTGCGGGGGGTGTCTGGCCATGATGGATGGCGGGGTCACCGGACGGAGTTGGGGTAGGTGCCGGGGGGAGGGGGGTGGGGAGCGAGAGGTGCGCGAGGGTGGCCTCAGTCGCGCTCTGGCGGGCCTCTAGGACCGCGACCCTGGTGTCTAGGGCGGTAAGGTGGGATTCGATGGTGGCCACGCGGTTGTCGACACTGGCGATGCGCTCCTCAAGTCGCACGAAGCGCGCCATGACGCGCTGCTCAAACGCCTCCAAGAAGGAGGTTGTTTTGCGAACGATGTCACGCTCGGGCGCTACGTCATCGGAAGAGGGTGATCGGCGTTTGTGCGGGGGGTGGCGGGTGGGAGAGGAGGCGCGCGATGACGCAGCCGAGGGTGCCGTGTTCATTGGCTCCTCTGCTGGCGCCAGCTGAGGCGGCGTTTGTGCAGGTGCGGTAGCTGGGCAAGGAGAAGGAGAAGGAGCGGGGGAAGACAGACGCGCTAGCGCGGCCTGCAACTGGCGCGACAGCTCCTGAATTTGTAGCTGCTGGGCAGCGATAGTGGCCTTGAGGGCCGCGGTTTGGGGGTCCGACGTGTGAGGCTGCGATTTCCAGCTTACCGGTGATGTGGTGGTGGGGACGGTGGACGCCTCGGACCTGGGCAGAGGCGGGAAGGAGACGGAGCGGTGGCGGCTGGCAGACCGGGCACCACGGGAGGGAGAGCGGCGGCGGGAAGGCCGAGAGGTCTTGTGGATGGGCCCGGTGGGTGGCGCTGGTGGGGGAGGCTGAGGCTTAGAGGTGGCCGGAGGTGACGACGGGCCGTTCCGGTCGAACCGGAGCTTGCACGGACGCGAGCCCGTGACGTGGGCTCCCCTGCACAAGATGCAGCAGGGGACGCAGGTCGGGGGCTCGACTGCCTTGTGAGCCTGGCCGCAGCGGTGACAGAGGGTGGATTTAGGCTTCGTGCACACGTCCGCGCGGTGGCCGGGAGCCCAGCAGTTAGTGCAGGCCTCGGCTTTCGGGCGGAACGGGTGGCAGCGGTAGATCCCGCAGTTGAAGACGATGGCACTGGGGAGTGTTGTAGTGCCGACGAAGGTGATGAGGATAGATTGCGAGCGCCCCATCTGGCGTGCGTCGGCGATGGCGTAGGGGGTGTTGACATTCATGGCTTGTAGATCTTGGACGATCTCGTCCTGGGTTTGGGAGTCCACGGCGTTGTATATAATGCCGCGGAGGGCGTTGTCGGGTGCTGCCATGTAGGCACGCAGGGGGTAAGAGGTGGGACCCAGGCGGAGTTCCGATACCCGAAGGTAGAGACGAGCGCGGGGTTCAGATGGGGTGCTGATAGTCAGGGAGTTGTTGTACGGATTGATCCGTACACGGTCGGCGGTGCGGGCGGTGGCATAGTCGATGGTGGCAAGCGTGCAGAGGATTTGTAGCAGGGCTCCGTTAGTGGTAGTGCGGAGGTCAAGCCCCCCTCCCGGTCTGAAAACGATTTTGAAGTCCTCAGCTGGGAGACGAGGGAGGGGAGCGTGACGACGGAGAGTGGTAGTGCTGGGGGTGATTGCTGGCGGTGGAGTAGGGGTCTTGGATGGGGGCGAGGCAGGCGGCGTTGAGGCGATGGCCTGGTGGGCCGCGGCTGCACGGTGTGCTTTCACGCCACGGATCCATCGTGAGTCGGCTTCTAGTTCAGCAGGGGTGATGGAGACGCCTTCGACTTGGTATGCCATGTCGGCGGCTTGGATGGTCACGAACGGTTTCGGCGGAGGTGGTGAAAACGGGCGGCGTCGGCCGCAGGTGTGGCGTGGAACGCAGCTGCGCGTTGCGCAGGCGCTCGGAGTCGAGCGTTGCGCGCTATGCTTAGCGCGTCGGTGGCGTAGCAGATCACAAGGGTTCGAAAAGGTCGAAAATGGTCGGAGTCATTGGCCGGCCGCCAGGTCGAGGAGAAAAGGGAGCCGAGACGGACGCCGCTTTCCCTGCTCGTGGCCTTGGTGGTGGTCGTTGTTGAGGAGCTCGCTCGAAACACGTCCGGCCTGTTCGGCGGCGGAAAGGAAAACCCCGTGTCTGCGGGCGTCGGGCGTCCCAGCGCACGTAGTACACGGCGTCCTCCCATGCCGGTATATACGCGTGTATACGTACACTGTACGGTCGACATCCTGCTATTCCCATTTTTGCATGGGCACTCGGTCTTCCCGTTCGAGTCCCCCCCCCCCCCCCCCCTTCCCCCCGCTTGCTTCTACTTCTGCTTGTACATCTTCGACACAATGCGCCTAGAAGCGTGGCTTTCGCCCTTCTGAAAACACAATGTCGTTTGCTGACAGGATTCGCGCCAGGTCCAATTGAAGGGACTTTCAATCTCGTCTCGCGTTTGCTCTTGAGTTTCGTCAAGGAAACACAATTTCCACCCGTGCGAAGTAGATTTTGGGCTGGATGGTTGCTGACAAAGTTTCCCCCTCCGGAATGCTCAGGGACGAAGAAGTCCTACGAGTTTCTAGTTGAGAGGCAAAAGGCGAGCTGAACTATCGACGTGTGTGTGTATATATATATATATATATATATATATATATATATATATATATACTGTCCTTGTTGGAAGTCCAATCCGATCAATAACGGAGCTCATAAATCACAAATGTACCAAAACTACTCATAGTTTCGAAATCCGGACACGGTGATCGGCACAAATCGATGCGTGTGCGTAATCTGCTGATTGTCTCGCCTTTGCATGGATAATCAAGAAAACTATATCTAATGCCACATTCATTCACAACAGCATTAAGGAAATAAAACGCAAAATTGAACGTAGTATTATGAATCTGCAAGTATTGTTGCTTTAATTTTCAGCCGTATAATTGCCATTATGAGTACGTTGGTAAGCGATAGTTGACGACTCATCTAATAAATCTTAACGCTGATTGGTGGCGCATTAGTGAATTATTAATCACCATGGACTGATCATCCGGAGCATGCTCCGGATTTCGAAGAGGAATCCCGCAACTTCGTGTGGTTGAAGAATTCTGATCAGCAAATCATTTTATCGCAATATTGTTATTAGTGACGCAGACAAAGAGTAGGCAAAATGATATTTGCAAAATATACACAGAGGAACCACAGCCAAGACAGCAGAATAGCTATACAATCACGAACGCACGTGCTTTTCCGATCCGTCATCTTCGACCGTCCTGCTGAGCGCCTTCTTCAGAATGCCGGTATATGACCTGTAACAATATCAATTAGACGGACGCTCGAGGCTCCTTCGTGCCATCGCTTCATCATTGGCGCAGTTATACTGTCGATGCGCGGCCAGCACTTGTTACAAGACCTCCGGAGACGCGCAGTGCGTCTAGTTGCAAAAACACCGACTCCAAGTGGACACGTATACCGTCCCGCTACGCTCAATCACAACCAGCAAATCAGCGCGCGCCTGACTATCGCCTCGGCAGTCAGGCGCGCGCTGATTGGCTGGTTGAGCAAAGTCGGATGAGCTGATTGGCTGGTTGAGCACTACGTCAGGCGAAGGCGTCATAGTATCGCCGAAGTGATCGTCGCAGAATACACCGCTTTCAAGTTCGCGCACCAGCCCGCCGTGACGTCACATATTGGGACGGCGCCTGCAAGTCCTATAGTTTACTGTTTTAGCGGCGAAGATGGACTATATACACTGCATTCTAAAAAAGGAAAACGCTAAACGCTACAAGTAAAAAAAATATAATAATAAAGAAAACATTACTTGGGCATAGCGGTCTTAATACCGAAAAGTACTTTGAAATATGTGACATCACAGTTGCCTACCGGCGCTCGAAATTCAGTATATATCGTTACGTGGAAATAAAATTTTACCTTCCTTTTCTCTTCTAAACATTGAAACCCAATACTGCAATGTTAACGAAAACAGTTTCTAAAGAATGATTTCTCAGTATAAACACTAAATTTAGTGTTTCTCTGTAGCGTCCCTTTAACTATATACACGAGATGATGTTGTGAACATCCATGACATCACGGCGAACTGACGTCATGGCGATCTGAATTTAATTCACAACGTACGCTTTCGCTATTGCAGAAACGCAGTTTACTCACACAGCTTAACTCAATGCTTAGCGTTCCCTTCGAGTGTTGCATGCGCGAAGCAGAAATGGTATCCGAAGAAGACGCACGCGTGAAATGTCGCAAGCGCAGGCGCCGCGCCGCCAACAATACCGTCATCATTGCCCCATCCTTCGCCGCTTCTCTTTCTTTTGGTCACCGGGCGCATCTCGGCGCGTCTCGGCGCCCATTCGCGTAGGCGTCGACGGAGAAAACGCGCGGAGCGCGCGGGTCTGTCGCCGCCTTAAATGGACTGCAAAATAGAGAGAGCGACTTCCGCCTCGGCTAAAAGACCGGCGCGCCTCGCGGCAACCGCTCTGATGAGTGCCGTACTCGCACGAGTTTAATTCTCCGCATTGCCTTCAACGCTTCGAAGAAGCAAGTCCGAAATGAAAGAAATAGGGGCGGCTAGACAGAACTCCGATCGTTCGGCTAACGACGGGAATAATTTAGCACGTGCAACAGCCACACCTCGCTATTGTTTATTAAGCTACGTCTTCATAAATTTCGAAGCACTCGTAGTTTTCGAACCGCAGTAAGGCAGTTAGCATCTGCGCGCGTGCGCAACTACTGCGAATTGTGGCACTGGATAGGTAAAGTGATGTTTTGAAACGATAAAGCATGCGACGACGAGAAGCCGTTCGAAGCCAGAAGTGGCTTAAAACGGCTTATCGACGTCACAAGTCGAAGTTACATGTATACTGGCCATCAATGCCATGCTGGATGAGCCGGCATACGTACTGCCACCTCCCGCACACGCTCGCGCCAGATTTCCCTTCAGTAATAAGGTTGCGCAAAAGACTACGTTTATGACGTGTTTCAGGCTCCCACAAGCACTTCCGCCGCATGCAACCAGCAAAAGCATAGCTTTCGAGATGTGCGGTTTTAATGCAGAGGGCGCCACGCATCACTGATGCGTGAATTTGGACACCGCCTATTGATCACATCTTCAAGGTTCTTGTAGGAACTCTGTCACTCGCTTATCGCTCGTCGAAGGGTGGCATTAGCAAGTTTGAATGTTGCGAGACGTCTCCAAGATACTTTAATTTGATACTAAAGTTGCTGCCGAAACGCCGGAGCCGGTGTCGACGACATTACCGTGACGACATGAAACAAAGCAAAAACGTTAACCGAGAGGGCGGTGCGCGCCTATTTTTCTGACTGAGAAATACAGACTTGAAATTCGAACATGAATCCTGTAACGCTTGAATAGTCCCTTAATGGAATGAATTCAAAGGAGATGTCGGAGTCCTTCAGTCGGGCATGCTATACTCCTGGTCGTCATACCAACCAAAAAAAAAAAAAAAAGAATACACGGAAAAATGTACCCGACATGAAGATGCGTATAAAAGGGTTATAGAAAGTGGCTAGAAATTTGCGAATCAGTTATTATTTCCAGTGGTCCATTTCGTCACTCGTAACATTATAATATGTGACCGGATTCCGATAGAACGTCGAGCGCTTTTGCAAAGGCAAGTGTGTGCGGGTGGTCTTCCCAACATCGTCAAATTCCCCCCATTTTGTCAAATTTCACCACCTTGTCAACTCTGATTGGTTCAGAGGGCTGCTGCAGACTGTCTGATTGGCTCGAAACGCTGCCATTGCCGAATTCGACACTATTGCACAATTCGACCGTGTTCAGAATGGCAGGCACCTTGCATCTCCACGGGCCACTACACATGTACTGTTGGGTGTATGCATGAACTGTATAGGTACGCTATGTTGTGCTGGGGAAAACGCGGTACTAGTTAGAATCCCCGCCATATTTGTGGAGAATGACGACAGAGGGAGCCATCGTTTCTCTCTCTCTCTCTTAGTTTGTGTTAGTTTCGTTTTGCTTCGCTGGCGACCTCGGGCGCCTTGCGCTGCAGTCCCACGCCTCGTATGAAGAAGAAAGAGATTGAGAAGGCTCATCCGTGACTCATGTAAGAAGGAATGAAAGAAAACAGAAAGAAAGAAAGAAAGGAAATGCGGAAGAATGAAGGTGTCTGGGCCAAAGCGGGGCCAGACGCGTCGTCAGTGTATAAGTTGGTCATCTGCGTCTTTTTTTTTTTTCCATCTACGCCTAGTTGTTAAAAAAGCGAAGTGTTTATCTGCTCTTAAAAAACTACACGTAATAGCTCGCAGCCTTGACCCGATTATTTGCGACGATGCCGTAAAATGCGGACGAAAAAAAAAAATGAGGGGGCGGACGTAGCAGGCTCAGGGTTATCTAGGAAGGCGTGCGTATATCAATTGTGAATGCGTAGATTCAGCAATTCCTCTTATGCCCACGGAATCGTTGCTTGATAATTTTTCTTACACATCTTCTAAATTTATCATACGTTGCTTCGTTATCGTGACACTTAATGACGTGCTTATTCATAGAAGTGAGTGTAGAATTTTCTGGTTTTTTTTTTTCTCAGAATTATTTCCGCCTTTCTTAGCGTTTATGTTGGTTTTGTGTTAGATGTTGTTGTATATGACGTACATAAGGTTTCGGGCGCGATGACACGAGCCAGTGCAGTATTGAGTGCAGCTCGAATAAGCAAATGAAATATTGCATTGTCAAGAATCTCGAAAGCACTGTTTTGTCGGGAGTGAAAATGAACTCCCGTACTTGCTATCCAGGCAGTGTGCATTGTCAGGCGCGCCACGGAAACAGCATCACACAGTCTACCAACATGAAAGGTGAAGGCGCAGAAAAATTAAATTATGGGGTTTTACGTGCCAAAACCAGTTCTGATTATGAGGCACGCCGTAGTGGGGGACTCCGGAAATTTAGACCACCTGGGGTTCTTTAACGTGCACCTAAATCTAAGTACACGGGTGTTTTCGCATTTCGCCCCCATCGAAATGCGGCCGCCGTGGCCGGGATTCGATCCCGCGACCTCGTGCTCAGCAGCCCAACACCATAGCCACTGAGCAACCACGGCGGGTTGGTGAAGGCGCAGAGTATGGCCCACATATCTTTTGCGAAAAGCTATACGACAATCAAGAGGCTTTACGAACCAGTGCAAACACTAAGTACCGACTTACCATCGTAAGTAATAAACTTTGGCTTGGATTTATATCCGTACGGGGTTTTCGACATTCTAGAATTAAGCCTTGCACGGAGCGTTCGTAAACAGCTTACAATGTTGCGAACTTATTTGGTATGACAGATCTCGCGCGATACACTATCTGAGTATCTGGAACTGGTTTCAATCACAAGCGGGACTCTTGAGTGACGTAAGCTAAAACGTCGGCGGACCGCAGTGATTTGCAGTCCTGCGGTTGAATGAGTGAATTAACTTTTATTTCCATTTTAAGAAAGGGGAGCGGCCGGGGGGGGGGGGGGAGAGGGAGGCCTGTGTGCTCTAGTCTTAGCACCTTCTGCTGCCAGACGTCCGCCTACCAGTCGTGGTAGGCCTCCGCTACCTCCTCAGCCCACCTCAGGACTCGGTCCTGCAGGGTGGGATCGGAGCTGCGCAGGGCAGTCTCGCACAGCTCCTCGCTACTAATTAATGGTTTGAGGGGGGGGGGGGGGGGGTATATTCGATTGGGCATTTCCACAGTCCTGCGGTTACTGTCAGGCTTTGAGGTGATGCACAGATGTGTACTGAATTACACTACACCAAAGGAAGTCATTCCAGCGGCACAGCTACTTGCGGGACCGCGTCGGCAAACATATGGTGGGTTCGCGGGATAGTTGCTTGCTTCGGTGTTGTCTTATTAGGCACAAATAGCACGATTTCATGATTCAGGCAACTTGATTTGATCTTGAGCGACATCGTATACAGCGGAAGATGGCTTGCAACGGCCTCAGGCTTTGGAGCCGAAGCCCTTGTGAAGTTTCATAAAGCACGAAAAGAAGTTAATAAAAACACATATTTTGAGCGTTCTGAGCAGAAAACACACGTGCGCTCACGGCTTGCTTGAGTTCGATAAGCGAGTGATATTATACAAAATAGAGCTCGAACGCATACGGCATGTACCCTTGCAGCACATAATATGCAGAAAGCGGATATGCTTGCCTCGAGAGGAACTAGATAGCATCGTCAACTCGAATCGTCTCCTACAAGATGTGATTCCTCCGCTCGCTAGGTCATGTGACTGGTGCTGCTGTCGTTATAAAAAGCTTGAGCACCCGATGCCTGCAGCGTGCTCCATTCTTGCACGATTGGCGAGGCTTCGACGGAGATAAGATATGTAACGGTATGAGCACGAGGACACTCGTTATTATAGCTCGGGCAGGAATGACGACCGAAGACTGGCAGTACAAGCGCTTCCTCATCATAGCCTTGTTAGACAAACAAGTATGTTCTTGGTAAAATACACCTCGTTTCTTTATATATATATATATATATATATATATATATATATATATATATATATATGCTAGAACCGATATCGAGGCGTTCTTTCCAAATGCAAAGCTGAAAAAAAGGAAAAAAAAAAAAGCGCGGGTGAGCTCATCCAGCTTTCAACCATGCCCCACAAAAGAAAAAAAAAAGAAAAGAAATATTGCGGATGACTGCTATGAATACACTCACCATTAATATTGCTACAGATAAAGCAGTCAAAAACTGATCCCGCAATACACACAAACCCTCTAATAACGACACCGCTATCAGCCACATCGGCTCAACCGTCAATTCGGACGTGCAGACACTGCCACGAGGAACCCATACTCTTCATCGCGACGGGCAATCTCGACGCCGAAGCTCTTCGCGTCGGTTGATGCTGAGACAGGCATATGGGTTATACCAGGCACACTTTCGGTTCGAGCGCGCTTCTTTCGCTGCGCCGAGCGCTCTCACCGGTTTGGGTGTGGTGCGTCCTCGGCTCCTCCCGCCTGTATATAGTGGCAGCGCATATTCATCGTGCCGTTCGAGGAAGTGCTCAGGGCTACCGCTATAAGAGCGTTGCTCGCAGAATGCCGCGCCTCTTCGGCTGTAAGGCCGATGACACCACTCGGGAGAACGTCGCGAGCAACGGCCAATCACCGAGGAGAGACAGAAAAAAAAAGAAACATGAATTTCGCCTCAAAGAGAACTCTAAATCATCTTCGCTCCTGACCGCGTTTAGGGGAGTGACCGCGCCATACACGGTCGCTCGAAATCCGCACGACCAGTTTGTGCTGATGAGCTCGACCACGTCGCCTGAAAGTCTGACCGGACCACTTGTAGGCCATAATTCGCGCCCCGGAGCCAACTCTCACGTCGCTAGCAGGAGTGCCAGCAGCGCATTACTAAAACATGGCAAAGTGGCTTTAAAAATTGGAGGACGCTTAAGCTTCGCCTTTAAGAGTAGAACGCGATAGCACTCAAAGATCCCTGAATGCTTGTCAGGCTTCCCGGCAACTGCGGCTTTCTTTTTTCTCCATCTCCGCCTCTGCGCGCCGCTGCCGTTTTACGCTGCCGAGGAAGCGAGCGATATCTGTATGGTGTTTTTGCAAGTAACCTATCCGGGAGCGCCGCTGTTAGTATGGTAGAAATGCTGGAAAAAGGGGTCTGTGTTTGAGTTTCCTCGTAACCGAATTATGTTTTCTCGTACATTCAAATTGCAATCCGACGCTATCACGTCTGTAGGTTGTGGTTAAGTCGTACTTTACGATTTTTATGACGGATTTTACTTGAGAAGTTGAGTTAGTTCACTAACGCCTATGCGCCACGCGAAGGGCCTGCGTGGTCGGGGTGGTTCGGTGTGATTTTCTCCGCCATCGACGCCGGTGCGCCACGCCGACACCGACGCCGTATTTTCTGCGGCGCGGGGCCTTTAACGCTATCGCGTTAATATCGGTGTGTTAAGTTATCGTTCTACACAGAATTGCTAGCGATCACTGACAGGTAAATACGCCGCCATATCGACGACGTCGAGTGCAGTTGCCGTAAAGCTCCCGCTACTGCACACATGCACAGTGTGTTAAACGAGACTAATGAAACAATTGTTTTCCTGTGTCGCTTTAAATATTGCTTGCTACAGTTTTCTGGAATGTATTAATTGACTGCACTCGTGTTCCAGCGCACTTCACTTATCGAGAGATGAGAGAGAGAGAATACCCTTTATCGGACTGCGTATGGAGCTCTGCCGTACATGTACGCTTCCCTGCATGCAACTCTGGTTCTTTCGCGTCCCTTGCTCAGTTGCCCTAGCTTTCTAAGTTGACGCGAAGATACAAATGTAACACTAGCTCATCGCGACGTGCCTTTAGCAGAGCAACCCGATCGCCGCGCACGATTGCCTCGAATGTATAAACGCGCTGTCTCAGCAGTATAATGCGAACACAACGGGCATAATAAACATGATCCTGAGCGGCAAGCTATGCTCGAAGAGGAGAGGATGTTCTTCAGTTCTTGCCCCCACCGAGGTGGGGACCGAGGGGAATGAAATATGCGACCAGAATGCGACACCGCGCTTCGCCGCGCGTCGACGAGTTAGAGACAACGTCTCTTTGCAGAGGCATCACGGCTCGCGCGATGCCCCGAGCATCTCCTGTTACACGGTCTTGGTTGCAGCAAGTGCCGAGAACGCGGTTGGTGGAGGAGGGGTGTGGGGCGGCGGAAGAGGGGGGGGGGGGGGGGGCGTGGAGGGGCTCGAAGACGAAAACAAATGACGCTGCCCGGGTGCTCCAACGTGGATACATTGTGACGCGAGGCGGGCGCTGCGGCTTCAGGTGTCCGTTTGCGAGAGCGACTAAATTAGCTTCACGAGTCTCTGCGCTTCGCCACGTGTGCTGTCGTGCGTTATTTTCTCCGCGAAGGCAAAAAAAAAAAAAAAAAGACCGTTGCCTTGCGTTACTGCGTCGTAAGGATTAAAGTGCAGTGCAGATGGGACGATCGTTGCGGTCGCTGTCACTAGTTTGTGGTTTCGAAATGCGAGTGTTCGTACAAGAACACGTCGTTGAAGGCAGGATCGTAAAGTAGGGTTTCGGTGTGAGAGTGGGAAACTGAGGGAGGGTACCCCGTACACGTGATAACACAAGAAAGGGTGAGGGAGGAACTTAAATCACAACGAAACACGACTGCTACAGCATTGTAAATATATATAAATGGGGGCAAAGAACATTATAGCACGAAAGTCAGCTTTCGTTAAAAAAATTAAAGTAAAAACGCTAGAACAAGTTCCCACCGACCTGTGAAAGAAAACATCACGAATCTGGAGAGCTGTCCATTTCCCAGTCTTAGTCGTTCCGACAAGAAGTAATAACAGCGTCGAGATAAAGCCATTATATCTCATTATATCGTGTCCGCTGGCTAGTAATTTGACTATGCAAAACTGAGATTCACCGCAAATTTTGTTGTGGGTCACGGTTCCCGCCCATTCTCTACCTCAGCCTTTAAACCCTGACTGCAGAGTCTGAGGCGCCCTGGATGCGACAGCTTTGAGTGTACGCGTGCTTTAGCCCACGTTGAGCGTCAAGTCTGGGTGAGAGGACATCGTAGACTAATTTCTAGGCCTGTATTTATGATCCTACCTGGGACCAGTAATAACAATTAGTTGCTCCTTCCGAGCAGCAAGGACACTGCTGTAAGCACACTGCAATAATTCTGCAAACGCTTTTCGAGAACGCCTCCGCGCTTAAGCCTGTCCTGCTGGTCATGACCAGACACGTACACCTTTCCTCACCGACGGTGTAAGAAGCGGCCATGGGTCGGTGACCTCGACCCGTCGAGGTGATTCACTCCGAACCGCCAGCGCAAAAACCATACTGCACACCTCCTTAGCGATTATCACCCTTCTCCCAGAGGTCGCTGCACTATACGATCTCCCGCAGCTTTCGTAGCGGCTGGTAAATTAATCAGCAGGTACTGCGCGCGCGAACTCGCGGACGCGAGAGACCGAAAGTGGCGCGTGTATCGGGTGTCGGCAGGTTCTCTTGAATGGGTTGCTCGGCGAGGCACGCTGCGCGCCGTCGGCTCTGCGTTCTCGCGATTTGCAATCCGGTACGTGGGAAAAAACGACCTGCGCACGGAACGAGCATAAAACCTGCTTCCACGATGAGCGGCTATGAACTTTGCACGAGGAAAAGCGGTGTGCGTGTGTGTGTGCGTGTGTGGTGTGTGTGTGTGTGTGTGTGTGTGTGTGTGTGTGTGTGTGTTGTGTGCGTGTGCGTGTGCTGTGTGTGTGTGTGTGTGTGTGTGTGTGTGTGTGTGTGTGTGTGTGTGTGTGTGTGTGTGTGTGTGTGTGTGTGTGTGTGTGTGTGTGTGTACATTTGGACCACGTCTTCAAGCCTTTGGAGTATACTTTCATTCAGGCTATATCAGTTTTTTTTTAGCGCGCGAGGAATTTCACGCACCACCCTTATATATATAAAAAAAAGGTAAGCAAGTGTTACATGTTTGTAAAACGTGAAGACGAAATCCTGCCAGCTGTGGAAGAAGGCGAAGACGAGCGCGCGAGCAGTGGCACGAGCGCGTCTCCGTGACCACGTGACGTGTGCAACCGGGCACGCACTAGGCACACCTTTAGTAAGCCACAAACGTGGAGAAGCCGCGGGTTCAGGGAAGCGTGCTCGTCGCGCTCCGCATAGGCCCGGGTTCGCTTCCCACCCAGACCGAAAGTCACCAAATTTTCTTCACAGAGCCACTAATTTACATTGTTTACAGGAACCTCCCTGAGAAATGTGACGTCAATCCGAGCATTTTCAGACGTGTTTTTACCCTTTGCGGCGTGGGCCATTTATCGTCCCGACGCAGTATCGCCAAGGTCACTGCAACGTCACCGTCAACGTAGACACCAAAGGCTTTCGCCTTAATAAGTGCACAAATGCCGTCGGTGTCTACGCGCGATTGACTGTTATACTGTTCGAGAACTTCAGTGGCGGGTGTTCCTTTCCCAGAAACTCCTTAGAATGTGTAGAACGTCAGTACATGTTTTTTCAGGAAGTCTCTATAATGGACTTTATAATGGACTTATAATGGACTATAATGGACTCTAGTGGACTTTCACTGTTGCATTTTTTTTTTTTTGTAGACCGTAATGTACAGGTAGTCTGAATATATGCAGCATCTACTAAGCAGCCCTCCTGAAAGTATACAACACCCGCAAAGACGAAATTTCCCTTAAAAGCTTCTTCATTTTGTCTATATAAAACGTATACAGACAAATGAACGAGTTCAGGATAGTGCGCGAGAAGTCGAGAATACGTCTAAAAACTGCATAAATACATGTCTGGAAGATTTAATATTTGCCCATCATGGGGCTCTAGTACGGACAATTTTCGATATTCCCATCTGTGAGAATTTGTGCTTCAATGCATAAACGGACGTTTTGTTAAGAAACTAACTGGAACGCCATGCATTTCTCCGCAAAGTTCGGGAATTAATATCTCGAAACTGGTGTCATCCCGAGAATTCGTTCCAAGTGAATCCGCCTTGCGACCTCCATGGCCAGAACTTGTAAATTGCAATATGGGCCATAAAGTAATTAGTTAAAAACTTAATTAGTGAATTATTGTTAATAATTCGATTATGCATTTCAATTTCTTGTGCAAGTAATGTCCACCTCTTCCAGTAGACCAGCTCATTAACTAGAATTGTGCTATCTGCCACAAGCAATCTTTAGGAACTTTTGAAAGTGTTCGCTGAAACCCTCTGTATATATCGACGTCAGTGCTACGTACGTATCGTTTTCCAAGTTTTCGCCCAAACTGAGCCGATGAGCCGACATTGATGTCAGTGTCGTGGTATTTTGGCATGTTGAGAGTCGTGTTTGTGCACGAGTACACACGAGCCGTTAGGCTGGTAATTGAGTCATTTACGAATGTAATGTATCCATCACTTCTTACTTGACTGATGCCGTTTAGAGCGTTAAAACAACACGAGGGCTGTGGATAAATCTGGCCGTCTTAATTTTGTTTAAGACGCACCCCAACATTACGGTACAGGCCCTGTATTGAACGCGACGAGCCGAGTCAGAGAATCATAACCGCCACCTCGGGCTGAGCGGCATAAAAGTCTCATTTATCACAGGTGCTGCTTTGCCAAAGTCTACGACGTCCCGTGAAGATAATAGTCCACGAAATTAGTCGCAGCATCGCCCCTTGGCTCCTCGCTGGCATGCAAAGCTGCTCCCGCTCTAGGTGAAATTGTAAAGTGCAATCTATGAATCTATAGACCATCAATTTCCTTACTATATCTATAGACTCGACACTTTCCTTAGCGTTCGTTCAGAAGCCGACTCGCATCGCGCGACCCTTACGAAGAAAACCGGTACCGTACAGAGAATGCGAGCAAGCTTGAGCGAAGGTCAGGAAGCCTCCCGCCGACCGCACGCCAATAGCGCACTATGTGGCCGCCAGAGGCGCGCGCGTGCGGGCAGTGCGATTAAATGCACGGCGCCCTCCCCTAGCGAATATGCCTGCGCGTGACACGGAGTGGATTCCGGGATTACGGAGCCCGCAGCAGCCTCTCCCCTTCATCTTTTTTTTTTTTTTTTTACTAACCAGAGAGAAAAAACGAGACAAAACTAAAGCCTAAGCGCGCGCGCGCGTTTGACCCCGGAGTCGAGGACAGCGTGGTTCTAGTGCTGCTTTTTACGTATTCTCTAATTTTTTTTTTTCATCCTGGAAGCGTATGCACATACGAAATCGCATGTGTGTGGCCTTGATTTATCGAGCAGCAGCCACTGACCGCTGCTCGCCGTTGCGGAGCAGCGTCCTAAGCGTTATTAATAGCATAAAAAAAAGAAAAAGAAAGGAAAAAAGAAGCAGACAAAAAAGAACGCCGAAAACAAGCCACATTAGGGAAAAGCGACCGTCTGCAATCGCTGTATACACAACACCGCAGCGTCTTTCAAAGCCCCCTGAGGTGTTTTAGGGCGTTCAACTCCACCAAGCAATGCCCCAGTGCGTGCCCCAGTACGAATGGGCTGTTTACCATTACTTACTATGTTACTAAAGACAGGTATCAATTGAAAAATTTTAACCTCATTATCCGGTATCGTCTTATTGTGTAATCATTCGATAACCGAATGTGCGCAATAAAAGAAGTTAAAGTTAAAAATTAAGATCTGTCATTGTGGTGCGTAAACATGGAAGAAAAAAACAAAACAAAGTGCGCAATTTAAATCGACGTGGGCAATTACTATCGCGTGAGCGACACCTTGCTTAAGTGGACACACATCAAGTATATAAGCTCCCTCAAACGCAGATCATCATAAGTCTAACTTCAGGAAGTGTATTCGCTTGTCCACTTGTCACGCTGACTTAAAGGTCCGGTGTGCGGGACCGGGTTACAAGTACTTCGTGGAAGTGACATTACAAGTGAACTACGGTTTGTACGGTGACAGTCACTTATTTTTACTGTGGTACAAATATAAGTAGCTCCCGTCCTTCCAGAATACCCTCTCTGATATGCCCTCTCCCTCACATTTGCCCCCATTAACTTAATCCCTACTGCTCACCGCCGTTAAGGTGTCAACAGAACTAGCTAGACAGTTACAGTGTGGTTAGCAGTAGTTTAATTTCCTTCCTTCACGTCATATGTGATAAAATAAATCAACCACTAACTACCACTGCACACCCACAGGTGTATTTTGCCCTAAGATAGACGCAAGCGTCGTCTTATGGGCCACGTCTGCAGCTCAATTTGTAGCCCAACGGTCTCCAAGTTTGTCGTTATCTCTCTTGCTATTGAGTAAATAAAGCGGTGGCGTACTGTGCCCACCCTTGCCCGATTTCACTCACGTGACCTCGAATGATACAGAAAGATTAAAAAGTTTAATCGCGAATAATGCATTAATCGATCAATTTGAAAGGTTGATCATCAGTAGACCAGGCCGAGATCACTGTAATACGGAGCCGCGAGAGAGCGCTATAAAAAAACACTCAAATCAGGACGCTTCCAACTTCGATATCTGTGTCACGCACCAATGCGTTGAATAACTGCCCCTCGCGACGGTCGTGCGAGCTGTACTAACATGCAGAAATTAACCGCCGACGAATGGAAGCATTCCAGCAACAGCACGTAACCACGGGAACTACATATGTTCGTGGATACCATTTAAAAGTGGCGCAAATCCTTTTTCGTAGAAGGAACAATGCATCGCACACACAGACTCGAAAAGACCACCACGAATGCGTTCCCTGTAGGTCAAGTGCGAGCTACCGGTTTCGATCTTCTGATTCAGAGGCAAACGTCGGCCAGTTACATTTTGGTCGCAGTAGCACCACTGATTGATTGATTGATTGATTGATTCATTGATTAACTGACTGATTCATTCATTCATTTGTAAGTTGACTGATTCATTATTCTGGACTATTTTTGTCACCCGCTGGTTTTTGAACTGCACCTATATCTTAGATACATATTCGTTCTTGCATTGCGCGCCTTTCACGTAACTATAACAGCATGCGAACAACTGCCTAGTCTTTACAAAGTCTGATAATTTTTTATTCTGCTAATAACGACGAGAATGGGAATCAAACACGCAACCTCGTTATCAGCAGCACGTCGCCATGGCCACTGGGTAAACCACCACCGGGGGGTTTACCTTTCAAGCATCACGCTTTTAAGGATGTGACTTCTCCCTATACAGTTCCAACTCGCAAGCACTAACGTAAGACAGAACCGTTACAGAGAAGCCACCAGCGGCATACAAACCACACCGCTCGTCTAGCGCGGCAAGAAAGTCTGCAGTCACGCGCGAATTTCGTCCAGCGAAGCTTTCCGTCAAGATTGATCGGCAAGCACACTCCCATGGAACGGCGAATCGGAATGCTCGGCGAGGTTTCCACAGACGCACCGATCAGCTGCGCGTTTACCGGTTTCCACTAAAAAGTGGAACGCGGACAAAAAGTTGCTACTTCTATTCTTACATACAAAAAAAGGGGGAAGAAAAAAGGAAACCTAGATCTGAAGTGGCTAAATCAATCACCTACGCCCAGGAGTTTGGCTCGTGTCGACGCAGAACTGGGCCCCTCTCTATATACAGAGGAAAAGAAAGAACAACCGCGGACAGCGCCGAAGTGTCTGTTGGAAACGGTCTTGCTCGAGCTCGGAATTCTAGGCACGTTTACCGCTAGGCATTCAATCTCCTTCTTTCCCTCTATTACATCTTTCTTTTTATTTATTTATTTAGCTGTATCACTTTACAAAAAAACGTGAACTGAGAGTTTGAGAAGCAGGGAAAGCCCCCCTCTCCCCCCAACCACCCGCAAACCTGCGTGGTCGCGGTATAGATACTGCTGCTCGGTGCAGGTGAGTTCTTCGCGGTGGCGTTGCGTGCCAAGACGGTGACGTAAAGGCGCAGAAACCGGCTGCCATCCGATCCGTTAGCTGCGCTCCGATTTCTGTTATTCTCGTTTAATGGAAGCCGCACATTATGTTATCGTTTCTTTTTTTTTTTTTTAAATGCCCTTTGAAACTGCTTAGCCCGTACCAGAAAGGTGGCGGACGCTTTCGATATAGCGTGTCCGCTTCGAAGGAGCGCGGACGGGGAAAATTTTGATTGAATGTAATGGTTAAGCAGTGTAGAAGAACTGAAATGGCACGAACGCCAAACACCTCGTTCGCTAAATAACTGAAGCCCTTTAACAGTAAACGTTGCTTTGCTGTGGTCAAAGACGGAGTAGATTCAAGCTTTCTTTCTTTTCTCTCTCTTTCTCTATTTTCTTTGTATTTAATATTTTTTTTATTGCAACAGCAGTTAAAGGTTCGAAACTGAGTTTGCTGCGTCCGTCTCTTCCGTTACGCCTGGAACGACGGCCGTGAACGTCGTCTTACTCGTAAGTCCGCCTCATAGTCTGCAGCTTCACTCTCGCAACAAAGCGAATAAAAACGAAACTTTACCCTTGGGGATTTGAACTCAAGTCCTGGCGGTAATGTGGCAGTTGAGAGTTGGCAGCGCAAACCACTGCACTATCGGTAGCTTTTGCGTTGGGTAATTCCTTGCGGGGTATTACGCGCCAGGGTAGACTCTTGAGAATGGGGTGCATGTACAATCGAGCGCAAACGTTTACGGAACACGGGATCTCGGAAAACGTTCAACTTAGGAGCAGCCTACAGCGGTGGCCAGTAAAACCGTGCATCATGGTTTGTTCGCGTATACCGAATTACCGATACAGGTTGGAATCGCAAATGCCAAGCTTCGTTGCGAGGCTGCGGAGATGCTCAGCTTTTTCGAATATCCTGTGGTACGTAAAAATTTTGTGGTCGACTGTATACGTTTATTCCGAATGCCTCCGCAGGCACTACTGTACAGTGTATGAAGCTGACGTTATTGAGTATACGTCGCAAAGAAATTTCCATCGCTGTTCTCTGCTCTCAATAAGCGGACAAGCTTTTTGGACATGCTCACTCGTTCGAGCGGACTTGGCATCGTCGAAACGCCAGAGAATTAATTGCAAGGCTTCCCAGATGACGTCACAACGTCAGTGCGCCGGTCTTCTATTATTCCTGAGGCACCGAGTAACTTCACGTTAGTAAGTTGAGATGCGAACCGCGTTCTAACCTTAGACACGGCACGTAAAACGAAGCCGCGAAATCCTATCCGTCTGCAACGTGATAACTTCTTGTTTTCTTTTTTTTTTCTTTTGAGTGCTGTAGCCCCCAGGAGCGATTTTGCGACATTTTTTTTTTTGTTTCTTGCACATTTTCCCTCGCGCGTCCGAGCGGCGTAGCTCGGTGCTTTGAGAGGCGTTATTGCGCAACACGTTCTCGCGTTTCTTTTTACGATCGAAGCAGGCAGAAGGCGAGATTTTTATGGCTTGGAAGCCGTCTCGAACGAGCGTGATTCTTGTAGGCCGCGGGCGACGTCAGTCTTGGAGCGCTAGCCACTGAAGCGACGTGTGTTCCGCGCCATCGACGTTCCTAAATACGCGGCGCCGCGGGTTCAGGGTGAAATGCATACAGACGAGTAGCGAGGCCGCTGCCGGGCTGCGCTCGACAGGAGACGCATCTAATGGGCTCGTGAGACAGCTCTATTAAGCTGCTTTACATGAAAGCATCGCGACGCACATCTATAGAGCGACGAAGATGTAACCAGCCTATAGATTTGGAGTTCCATGCCGCTTACTGTCCTCGGAGTCAAGAACCGTGGTCATTTAAGGAAAGCATAAGCTCGTTAGTTTCCTAACGGAGGGCGCGGTCACTCAAAGCAAGTAGTGTATTATCAGTTTTCCATAATAATGGCTTGTTATTGCTTATTTATTGCTTATTTTTTGAAATAATTGGAAGGAATGTTGAACAGAAAGGAACAGGTCCGACACCGTCAGGAACAGCAAAAAAAAAAAAAAAAGCAATCTTCGTAGCTGATACGAAGATTGTGAATGCGCCATCGAATACGCCATCCGATAGATTCTGCGGCGTGCTGCGCGCACTACAGATGAGATGACCGCAGGTAGCCGTGGTGTTATGGCGCTGACAGTGAAGACCTTCCTAGACGTGTAGCTTAAAGACATGACAGGGATGCGTGAAAACTCCGCTTCGAGTGAGATGACATGCAGGTTTATTTAGTCAGACGCAGGCTGCGTCGCTCGTAATACGGACCATGACAAGCGCGGATTGCTTGAAGGCGACACGTCATGCCAGCTTGATTGCACATAAGAGTGTTGTAGAACGTGCCGTCGTAGGTTTCCTTCTACCGTTGAGTATACAGTATGCAGCGAGCGATCCAACCGCATCATTTCGTGCTAGACGGAAGCTGTGACGTACGTCCACGAAATGTACGCAGGCGAGAAGCTATGCAGGCTAATCAGCGCACGAACGCACAGGATACACGTACTGCCCCGGTTGAAGATTCACGTGTGGCTAAAGCCACCAGAACAGCAAGGTGACTGTTTGGGCATGTTGGTAAGACACGAAAGAACTTTACGCGCACTAGACGAGGACAGAGAAGAGGCTAAGATACACGAGCGCAGGACGACTGTGCTAATGTGTCTTAGCCTCTTCTCTGTCCGTAGTGCGCATAAGGTTCTTTCACCAGAACAGGTTGCCGACCTTCTCTCGAAGGAACGACCACCCCCACCGGCAGATGCGGAATGTCATCATGTTAAAGAAAGACAAGGAACGTCTGGTGTCTTCTGGTGTTGCCTACCGCGAACGCCAGAACAGTCCGGTGTTTTCTAATGCGCACGCCAGCATCGTTTGGTGCTGCCTATTGTGGGCCAATCAGCGTCGTCTGGTGAAGACTGGCATGCACTGCCGTGTTTCTGGTGTGCATGCCAGTCTGGCGTGATGGAAACAGCTTCTGCACACCAGAGTGGCGCCATGCTTTCCGGATTGCTTCTCTGGTTTGGCGTAATCTGGTATATTGAGCTAATGACGTTTGTGGTTTGTTCAGTGCATATGTAAGCGAGCAGCCGTGGCACAGCACACATGGACATGGTACGTAACAGTAACAAAATGCCGAATAACGTGCGATTGCACAAAAGCACGCTGTGCAACGAAAGACAGAAATGTGAAACTCGCGAAATCAAGCATGTATCTTGTGTATACAGATGTGCTTTAACGTAGGAAAGAAAAGTTTAAATTGGGACAAAGGTATGCGCAACAAGTGCATGGCATTGCGCTCTGCAAAGGACTGCAGTGCTCTGAACTCAGGATCCTGAACTACTATTCTTGTGACTGGTTATTATGGACGATTTGTGCCGCTAGATCGTGGTCACTGTTACTGAATTACCGGGCTCGAGAACTGGAAATTGTATTGAACCTTCAACACAGACGTGAACGACTAGCCACTGGTGAACGATGAACTTCGGTGAACGACTAGCCACTGACATTAAGGACAGCGGCGGCCATTCGAAATACTCAGCTACTGTAAACTGAACAGACTATTCTGAAGGACTGAGAGCTTTATAAGAGGACTTCACTGGAGACCTCCCACATTTTTTTTTTGTGATGAGAAGCGTGACCAGCTACCATCAGCACGATGTAACCGCGACAGAAACTTCTATATTTCTGCCAAATAAAGAGAGGATGACGCTGGGTCAGAGAAAGCCCATGATGTTGCTAGGATTCGATGAGGTGTTCCACTCACGTAGGTCAAATTTGTCCAGAGAAGAAAAAGAAGAGCTTCAAATCACCCTCACCCGCTGCCTCTGCCACATACCGCCAAACCGGACGCACCTGCGGCCTTAATTTATTGCAGTGAGAACGTTAAATTGCTCTCCGGTCACTCCGATGGCTCTTCATTTAATGAAACGTTTACATAAACCGAATCGTCATTCCAGTTCCGTCTCCGTTGGCGAGCGCGTACTCTCGTGCTTGCATTCAAGTCGCTGGCGAAGCCAGTGTTATCGAAACGAGGAAAACAGGCACGGAGCAGGGAAGCGCTGACGCCCTTACAGTAAACGTGCTGAACGCTTCGAAACCTGTTACGAGATCCACACAGTAGAAGTTGCTGGTAAATGTTTTCGTGTCAGGTATTAGGTCAGATATCGTTCGATTAGAGCGGTCGCCTAAGCGACATTCTTCTCTGACGGACTGTTGAGACAAGCACAACAAATTTCGAAGAAACAAAAAAGCGTAATAAAAAGACTGCGATTCGACACCGGTCTTGTAACTAACGATTCATTTGTGCGAGTTGTTAGATGTAACGTGAGGCACATGCGTTCATACACCTCCGACATCTTTCAACACGAAAGTTTCTCTTTGATGACAGCTAAAAACTGAAGACAAAGATGCTCGAATCAATCGGAACACGGCGTTGTCAGCACTGACAGTTAAGCTGCCTTACTCGAAAACGTAGGAAAGTTAGAGAGCACGTATAACGTGCGATCAAAACCAGCCGGGCAGTTTCCCATACGACCGCGACCCACTCCACTGTCACCCACATTTCTCATGGCAAGCTTTAACCGTGACTTCCGTCAAAAGCAAACTGCATAATTCATGAACATGCTAAACCGAAGGTCACGCATGTCGCACGGGAGTCGCAGGCACGCAGCGCAAAGACATGACGCGCAGAAGAATTGAAAGAGGGAGAGAGAGAGAGAAGTGAAACAAGAATTCTCAGACTCGAGAGTTCAAGAAACCTCACCGGAAGGAAGGCGGCAGCTCTGTCGTCACCGGCTCCTTCAGAAGCCGGGCTCTACGATGGCACCCCGACGTTTCTCTCCGAAGACGTAAGATCCACCACGTTATCACGGCTCGCGACGGTGATTCGACGCCACTCCGAGGTCACTCACTGATCACACGCTTTCCAAAATCACCACCGGCGAAAATAAAACAGACCGGGAAAACACTACGGAACCACCAAAAAGCCACGCCTCGAGAAGAAATGTTGGCGAGGCAAAAAACCGCTTCTGTTTCCTCAGGAACGTGTTAAACACTTCTGCTACAACAGCGTCGGCAGATTGCAGCAGACGACGCCGCTTGGTTGCAGACGACGAGGCTGCTGCATGTTCCACGCTCCACGGACCGCAGACGACAACGACGCCCGCTCGGTTCGCAGGCGACGCACGCTTTGAAAACACGCACGCAGCAGACGACGGGCTCGGTAAAGCCAGGCAGCCGCCCCTTTGGCCCTCCCTCTCAAGATGGCGGAGGGCGTAGTAGAAACCGGAAAGCTCCCAAACCGGTTCCGAAGCTGCCTTCGGCTGCTTCTGCTGCTGCAAGGTCTACGTACGCGGGCACAGGGTGAGAGTGGTGAACGTCGAGCCGCTCGCTGCTCGCGCGAGGAACCTCGCGAAATGCACTCACTCGCACCTGTACGGGCGAGCGGTCGTGAGCAGCAGACGATCGTCGCCGCTCACTTGACGTCGACGGTCAGCAGAAGACGAAAGCCTTGCTCTCTGGGAGTCGTCTGCTGTCCTACAGTGGCGGGCAGCCATGTTGAAGAGGACCACATCGTGACATCTCGTGTGAAACGTGAAACGTCGGTATACGAGGCATCGTAGAGCGAGCTTATCCTCCAGAAGTCGCCGCCGAGACGTCGCCGTACGGGTGTCCCGAACAGAACTTTGTGCGGCGTCGCTTCCACGCAACGTCAATGTGAGTTGTTACGGCGCTGCAAGCCGGCTATAGTGTTCACAACGGAGGCGTGGTCGGATGGCGCTTCTGCGCTTGTCTGAGGAATTGCGTAGCACGTGAAAGTGGTATACCCTTGTCAGTGCATCGTCAAGGAGAACCTGAATCACGTACGTTAGTCGCGTGCTATGTACATGATGTGCTGAACCCTGTGAAAGTCGACAGCGTCGCGAAAACTCGCTAATACACTTCTGCGTGTCACTTCCTGTAGATTCGCAATTTCGCTTTGGGACTTCTCCGAACTTTGTTTTGAAAGTGCAAGCGAAATGTAAACGCAGTCCGCGAGCAGAAGCTTGAAATGTCGGTTTCAGTCGGTGTGCACAGTGACTTCTGCGTCATTCCACCTAAGTTGGTGAAGCTAGGTGTTATCACTTTTATTCAGACAAGCAAGTTTTAAGGTCGTTTGCGTGCGAAAGTTTCGGACAATCAGCACGCCACCCTAATGTCGAAGTGATCGTTTGGAGCAACGATGCCACATGAACGTAAACAACGATACGAATCCATGCTTTCATGTTACGAACTGTTGTAAAGGGCCACAATTTTTCACCTGAGCACTGTAGGGTGTGACGCGTCGTGAGCCAATTTGAGACCGCTAGAATTCAAGGAAGCGGATGAATCGATGGACACATCGCGATCACCCGGAATTGGGTCTGAGAGGAAATCTAGTAACGCAATCTCAAGTTGATAAAAGCGTTCCACGGCTTCGATTATAATGCAATACACCAACGTAACCATACGAATTTCTCGTTTCTTCGTTCGAGGGCTTCCACAACTAAATCTCGATTCTTTATTAGGCACAGGGACACTTTGTTCACAGTAAGTGGCACTCCTAGATTGTTATGAACACTTTCCAGCTGAAACTCACAAGTGAGATTAGGGAAGAAATAGGATTAACCACGCATGAAACGTTAGTAAAACAGTGACCTAGGATTACGCACAACTTGCAGTCTATTCGAGCTGCCGGTTATAGCGTGGTAAGCACGGAGAAGCAATTTCATTTAGCGATTCGTAGTCAACTCGGGGGATGCTGTGTTCTGCTGAATGTTAGCAATAATTTCTGTAGTACAGCATTACAAACATTACAAAGGGGTTATTACTGGTCCATATCAAGTGACAAGAGCGCATAAGTGACTGCTAGCTCCAAAGGAGTTTACGTGGTAGACTGTAACAATAACTAATTAATAAGATCTGAAGTAACAGTTGACAGGCCCAAGGTCTATGAAAGAGGAAGATTTATTTGGTTTTTCAAAACCAGACGCTGATGGTGGCTCTAATTGCACTCCTATAGTTTTAGAGCGTAGCTGCTTGATGTCGTTGAAATAATGCTACTTTCGATTAAGTCAATTATTTTTCTTCAACTGTTAGGCGGAGTAAATGAGCGCAATCATGATTGCGATTCTAGAAAATGCCGAGTGTACTACCAAAATTCTGAAAGAAAATTAGAACTCGCGATGTCTTCCTGTAGAAAATGTTACAAGCTAATTAAGTTTCCTGAATTAAATTTCTAAATATAAGGTGGCCGCGTTGGAAAGGGGATCAGGCAGGCCTGGGGTCACACCAGAATATTGCCGGTATTTAAATATCGTCCCCTGGAATGTAAGCGCCACCAATTCTGTATTCGTGAAAAGACTAAGATTAAAGATTACTCCAGGATGTACAGCATTGCGGCGTAGTTGGATCACAAACCTAAGAAAGGCGCAATACAATAGGCATCTTTTTTTCCAGATCTCCACTTCCATTCGCGTAATACGATTCGTATAAATCAACTACATAAAGCATACGAGCATCTAGCTTAAACACAGGACAAGAACATAGCTACAAAAAAAAAAAAAAGTGTCAAGAACTGTCTACTCGCCATGATAGCAGACACGTAGATGGCTTCTGGCTCGTCGCAGCTTGCTTCCGGAAAGAAGCCGGCACCGGGGTCTTCAGGCAAGTCACGCATTTTTCCACACTGTTTTCGCAACTCAGCGTCGACAGATGCAACCGAGGAAGCGGATCAACAACATGCCGTCGTGAGCACACACTGCACTTCTGTTTGGCCAAAAGTCTTCAGAGCTGTCAGGAGTTGTCGTCCAACAACAACCGCTTTTCACACCAGCAGATGCGCAAAGTCACGACGGAACAAACTCACAGGACGATAACCAACCGCAGCTAAGGTTGAACGTGCACCAAACAACTTTCTGATCCAAAGAATGTAGCAATTAATTCCTTCTAGTCGGCGTCGTTCTCCAATCGTTCACCCCGTTTTCAATGGAGCACTCGTTCCCACAAACTACGTCATCAACACGTCACTCACAAACACAACGTCCCATTGGCTAGTTCGGCGCGACAGACGACGAGTAGTTTCGAAACTGAAGCTACTGCAAGAAGCCGCGAAACAGCATCTTCACGGACGAAATAGCCGTCACCTCCGCTAAAGGGGGTCGCAGGCACGACATCTCCGATTCTAATGGTGACGTCACGGGAAAGACTGCTAAAGATTGGACGGTTTGGGTATTGGGAGAGAACGCCTGAGGTCGGAAGCCGGAACGGCGCTTTTCCTCGGAACATATATTTCACCTTTGCCCACACCGGTACACCGACAAGGAAAGGTAGACCGCCAACGCCTGGTATCAGGTTCGCGAACTTGCACTTTCCTTTGCTCCAGAAACAGCAGAAAGAGCAGCTGTTGATCCATTTATAGCTCTAAACTCAAATACCACACCGCACTCGGAATCGCCGCGAAGACACCTAGTAGCTCTTTTGCCCTTTCCTCGTATTTCTCGTGCCTTTTTTAAACCCGCAAGCAAGCTGAACTGAGCGTCGCTATACAGATGCGACACGGGCGCGTTTCTAACCGTTTATTAATTCACTTCACGCGGCCAGCTTCTCCAGTTTCGGATTCATACATGCACAACCGTCCGGGGGTCTCTTTTACGCACGCTTGTCTCTGGCTTTGGCTTGGCTAGATAAACCGCCACGTCCGACCAAGTGCGAACCAAAGTTCACCCCCTACCATTTTACGAGAAACGAAAAAAATGGATAAAAGAAAAGCTACAAACAAGAAAGAAACTTTTCCTGCTTCCTCGCGCACCCCAGCAGGCTTCACCGAAACCGACATCGCCGCGGCATTCGCGGAATTCGACTGCTCGCGCCGCTTCTACACGGTCTCCAAGTGGTGTCGTGCTAGGCGGAATAGTATGCAAATAGGAATTCATATTCATCGCGCGTATACGGCATTTCAAGTATACGTTAGGGTATCGCGAACCTTCGTGATACGTGAGCCAGGTTCAGACAAAGGGGGCGATCGCGAAACGATGAGCCGTCCGACAGGAATATGCGTATATGAGCAAACGCCTACAGCAAGCACGTGTCGGCGACCGATATGAATATAGTACTGCGAACAGCGGCCTAAATACTACTGGCCTTTAGAGCCTCTGTGTACAGAATACAACGTCCATGCAAGGCGTTCGGGTGCCACTGCGTGCAGCACTATGAAAATAAAAATGTATATAGGTGTTTCGCGTACGCGCTTCCTTCTGCGTCATATGCCTACGTTCCGATCACCAGAGAGATCGCGCGGCATCTGAAACCCATTAGTGATTGCAGCGCCAAACCACGTGGAGCGCATTTCTTACGCATTTCTGGTGCGTTGTGTCCACGACAAAATTACGAAGGAAGTACGGAGGAAGTACGAAACTATGTGGTAAACGCAATGCTGTGGCCGCAGGGTTATGGCCAGAACATTATGGCCAGAACATTACTACTAGGAGTACATTAGCGTCATTCAGAAATCGCAAGAGTGATGCCTAACTAATGGATTTGTCTACGACATGGCACGAATCCGTTGAGAAGGCAACGTGCACTTTCTTTGGTTGGTCGTTCTTTTGCCGTGCAACGTTTTCTGAGGTAATCTATAGGTGTTTTGTGTTTAGGACTATTATATTTAATTACGTAATTTCCGGCACATAAATCAATTATGATAGCCTTTGCTATGCGCGTCGGCAGACGTGTACGAGGTTCAGGGTGCATTCACCACGTTAACATATTTTCTTTCACGTTCTAAAGTTCTAAATGATTGTTCTTCGTTTTAATAGAATGATTTAGACCATTTAATCGGAGTATTTAGAGGCTAAAGAACAGTAAATATTGCAACAGAACGATTTTGCGATGAAATCTGCACGTCGGGAAGGTTGGTGCAAGAACCCACGTGGTAGTTCAAAACATGAACAACGAAATTTCAAGCAAATCTGCGTTTTTCCTACGTTTCCCACAGTGGATGAAGCGCCACTGAATATCATGGCGTAGACATTGGTGCCGCATTCCTGACTAGGATATATATATATATATTTTATGTGAAAATCTTATGTACCATATCTCCATGGTGCAGACGCCGAAGTCTACAAGGAATTCGTGCACAGACAGCAGCTAGCCGGTGTACACGGGCCTTCTTGGTTTTATAAGGAGCAACAAGCGTTATAAAATCACAGAATGCTTACGCCCAAAGACGTTCAATAACTCATATATCACAGACATGGCCTCTAAGATTCCCAGCGCGCATCCGCGAGCACCGCCCGATCTCGCAGGCTATGTCGAGGAGTAATCGCATACTGCACATTCCGGTTGAGATAGAAGCGCATTCATTGCGCATCTGAAATGATGGCGCCGGTGACGTGACACCGAAGAGGTGACGGAAAAATTTACGCGTTACTCTAAGAGAAACCCATATGCGCCCAAACCCGACTCAGACTCGGCTGCGTCGAGTAATTATTTCGCTAAGAGCATGATGTTACCTGGAGCAGGTGATGTTGTCAGGAACCGTCATGTCCTAGGGATACCCGGATACCAAGTACTTAACTTCTTAGCGTGGTAATACAACCTATGCTCAACAACTCAACACACATTGGGCTCAACAAGTTCGATGACCGCTCTCTGTTGGACGAGATAATCCTCCAACATTTCTGTGACTCGGTATCCGATGGGAAGACCGTGAAAGCGTCATTGTGCTTTTTGTGATCCACCGGATCGAGTGTACGACTATAGTAGTTTTATCTGTCTGTCTTCTCCTGCTTTCTTTCTAACAGCATTTTCCCCAACCTCCGTGTAGGGTCGCAAACCGGAGACTTGTGCCTCGTTAGCCTCTCTGTTGCTATTCTGAAAGTTTTGACATTCATGAAGCCTATCGGCAGCTAGGACGATGTGGAGCAATACTCCACGAACGCTCGAAAACTCACGGTGGCCAGTACTCCTGGTGCAGAATGTCAGCATTCTATATAATGAGCCAGGAGGCGTTAACCCACGGAAGAGGCCAGCACCGGGGGCTCGTAATTCTGTTAGAACTAATAAATAAGGTTTCCTCATCTGGAAACACATTATGAGTGGTTTTTCGCTTGAGACGGAACAAACAGATGCGGCGGCAATCAACTCACCACGTAGTCCGGGTCCACGTAGTCCCTTGGAGCCGAGCGCACGGAGCGGTGACCCAGCGACGAGATGGTGGCGTAGTGGTTCATCGGCGGTGGCCCGAGGTTCTCATCGTCCACCGTGCTTACACTCATCCTGCCGTCGGGACAAAGAAAAAAACAACAACAAAAAAGTGAGACGAAGTGACTCCGGATGCGTTGACAAAAGCTACTTTTCGCATGGCGAAATGTTTATGAAAGAAAATGGTCCTAGCGCACAGACAAAGCAAAGCCGAAGAAACTGCGAAACTAAATCGGAATCAGCGGTATACAGGCATGTAGGAAGGCTGCGAGTAACAGTTTTCGGAGGATACCTTCTTCTTTTGCCACAGCAGAATTTGAGAAAAAGAAAAGCAGAACTGGCAAGCTAAACTTCGGCAAACTGACGCCAGTGTGATCATTACAGCACTACACTTCCAAATAATGGGGTCATCAGCCAAGACATGTCGACTTCAGGACAAAAGCCGCTGCCAGATTTTTCGGATTACCTCTGCCTTGGATAGCTGACACAATCGTCTGCCAGCAAATTTCCTTACTTCGTCACCTAATTCTCCACCGACCACGACTGCGCTTTCCCTCTTTTCGCTACTCTGTAACTGTAATTGTCCACCGGTTTATCGGCCTTACGCATTACATGACCTGCCCAGCTCCATTTTTTCTCTTAATGACAACTGTAATATCTTACAGCAATTGTTCTCAAATTAATATATGTCAATGTACGATTGATAAAGTGATAAGCGGTTGAAGAACGCTTGCCTCGCGCACAGAATTGTAACACTCAGTGCTTCAATTACCATTTAATGAGTCAATTAAATTAACATATGACCTTTATTCCAATCAGCTGCGGAGTACTAGGCCAAGGCGGTATTCAGAGCTGCTGCTGAGTTTAGTGTAGTCAGGCTTAACATACCTTCAAGCAAAAAGTCACCATCACCGTATACAAAACGCGACTGAAGCTCGCTTAACAGTGGTCATAAGATATTCTTGTTAAAAAGAAACTCGAAAGAGAAAAACTTGTCTCACCAGTCTTGGAGCCAGGTTAGGACTCTGTTGTGGCCGTACTCCATGTTCGGACCCGGCGGCGTACGAACAGACATAGTGGTTTGTGAATTTGCTCCTCGCAAGAAAGGCCGTCCGTTTCTGGAAGCTCCTCTGTCGTCTGTTCACCGTCCCCCCTCAATTTCTCGTTATCGCGTGCACAATGGGTCCTTTCTTCAGTTGCCTTAAACACCACCCTGAGTATAGTAAAAAGAGGTATTCGATCCCAAAAGGAACCTCGATGAAACGCCAAAAGCGCCTCGTTATTTTCGAAAGACGTTGGCTGCACAAAGTTCGTGTTTTATCGACACACTCCAGGCCTTCTGTCTGCACTTCGCTTTTCCTCCCTCGACCCTGTTAAAACACTAGGTTAACGCAGCGGTTATTCTCGTCCTAAAAGCCTTCAAGCTACCCGGAGGTTGAAGCAGCGATCAACCAGTTTTCGTCTGGAACATCAGCAAGACGTTCCTAGCTGTCTTCTGCTGCTTCCGTCACCGCCGTCTGTCAGTTAGGACTTCTGGAACTTCTGGACTTCTGGTTAGGGCTACTGCTCCAGACGACTCTTTATCGTCTATTGAGAGTAAACAGGAGATTAAAGCCCTCGAAGCGCACGCTCTGATTTGCTTCACGCATTTGCTTTTGTTTTTCTGTCGTCTGCTCGTTCGTTTTCACCACTTTTTTCGTCTGCTCGGGTCTTTGTCTTCTGCTAGACGCAAAACAGGTAATTAGAAGCTCCAGCTTAGAGGGCCAGCCTTTCTTAAGTCCTTTCTTAGTCGCTAAGTGCATCGACGGGGAAGCTCTTTTGTCGCGTAACTCGAGTCTTCTTTCGTCGATGTTTCAAGTTGCCGGGCGATGATGGCTCACAGGCCGTCCATAATCCGTCGCACGCCTGTGAGCGTTGATTGCCAAGAGACTGCAAGCGAGGACGCGGAAGATGGCCTTTCGGAACAAGGGGGATTATCGTAGGCGAGCCGGGATAGAAGTGCCTAGGGAAGAGAGAAAGAAAGCAAATAAATAAATAAAGCAACACAACTTTCTCGTCAGTGAAGGGACACAGGACGAAAGAGAAGGGCCAAAGTAACCATTGGACAACGACACAAAGCGGCGAGCTAAAGTTGGCGACAAATTGCTTCTATACCCTCGGGCCTTCGGCGGAAGTTCGGGCCCCAGTCGATATTGGATTAACATCGGTAATGCCAGTAACACGGGATTAGTTCACGCCCGCGCGTCTGGCGCGTTGCCTCGTAAGTCTACCGGTTCTTAGGATCGATTAAGGCGGGTCTATGCAATGACGTTACGGCGTTTGAGGAATGCACTGGCACTAAGCGCGATAACATTGACTATAATTAAATTTAATTTCACCAAAGGAGGTCAGCGGGAGCGAACAATGTTTGATCGAGCAAAATCAGTGTGATAACAGGTTATGGCAGTCATCTAAAATAATAACAAACATCATGCACATGTCACATGCATTGTGGGAATCGATGTTATGTGAAACATCTTGCAGGTAGCTGGCTACTCAGCATCGTGTGGGTTTTCCCAAAGTGTTACAAGGTGGATGAACGCGTTTGTGTAACGCAGTGGTGTGTGTGTGTGTGCGTGTGTGTGCGTGTGCGTGTGTGTGCGTGTGTGTGTGTGTGCGTGTGTGTGCGTGTGTGTGTTTGTGTGTGTGTGTATGCGCGCATGCGCGCGCGCGGGTCTAAGGACAGCAGTAAGGCGGCGATGTCGGTGAGAACCATCGCATATTTACACTCCGGCCGTTCGACGCGAGTTCACGACATCCCGATTGTTCTTTTCCACACAGGGACTGCATGGTCGGGCGTAAGCGAGAAAAGCTCGGATTGTGACGTCATCTGCGACTGAGTGTTATAGAATCGTGCGTACCTATTTCTACGTCACGTTCGCGTGTGTAAAAAACTGCGATGCCGTTTGTACTCCGGCGAAAAAAAAAAACTTTAAAACGTGATGGACATTGTACAGCCTCCATGATCGGTCCAGGTCCAACAGCTTTTATGCAGCGTTGGCTGCTACGAAGGAAGAACCAGGCAATGCGGGCCGATATTCAAGGTGGTGCAGTCTAACACAGAGTCTGAAAGCGTTAGCTGCCACGCGAGAACACTGTGATAAACTGGCACGTAACACACGCGCCAGACAAAGAGCTAGCTGGCGTTAGCACGCTAGAAGTACGAATGGGACCGTGGCCTAACGGATTACCAGTAAGAAGTTTGACCTTTCAGCCACTCCGCCGGTATGATGATGATGACGATGATGATGATGATAATGATAAAAATAACAATAGTATGATCGTGGCCAAACTGTTGAGAGCATCGGGATGCTGTACGGAAGACAGGTTTGATCCCGCCATTGATCAAGCATTCCTTTTTTAACGAAGAAGCCCGAAATGAGGCAAGACCTGCCTATACCGCAAAGTGCCTGGAATACGGCAAAAAAAAAAATGCTTCGCGTTAATTTGTGTGCCCGTACAGCTGTTGCCATCGCGTAGAACAAATCCTCGCTGTAACAAACTGTAAGTCACGATAGTACGACTATAGCGAATAAAAAGAGGGCTATGCCTATCTTTCCCTGTACACGGTCAACACGACTATAGGAAGGAATTCTTGCGAGAATCAGCAACAGTTTTTATGTCGCAGCTGGAACACATTTAAATCGGTCTGCTCTTAGACATCCGTCAGCAGGTCACGACGAAGCGATGTAGAAATTTATTTTAGACGTGCTTAAAGAGTGCACGTATGCACTGAGACACTTAACACTTTCTGGGACACCACCAATATTGTTTAAAGGTCCCGTTATCTGATAACTATCATGAGAACAACGACTTCTAAGTTTATTTACTTTGACACTAAACAGTTCCCAATGTTGGCGGGATATAGCGGAGAAAAGTTGGCAGACGAACCGGAGCTTCTGTCCGTCTCGGTCCGTGACCGAATTCGTATAGTGACCGCATTATTTGACAAGGAAGGCGCCGGTGGTGAAAAGAGAAAAACAAAAACAAAAAAAGATAAAAAAAACAAGAAATTCCTGCCCACAACTGGCGAGCGCCTCAGGGCAGCACCCGCGCGGTCCCTCGGTGTCAAATACGTGCAGCCGACTGACAGACGTCTAACGTCTTCACACGCTTGTAGAGCTCAGCGGAGTCGGCGCCATCGGTAGGCCCCGGGAATACAGATGCCAGACTCGATTTGACTGACGTCGGGAGGTCACGAAAGCAGTAAAAGAGCAGATACGAAAGGACGTCCCGACCGCCTCCCGAAGAGTTTTTCGCGCAGATATTCGAAACACACAAATAAAACAAAACGTCCGAGGGGCTCTTATGACACACCCAAATGCTAAGAAAAAAAATTCTCGTCTTGCGGTCGATGGGAAAGAGGCGCCCTTTTGTGGCGCACTCGACAGGATCCAACGCCAAGCCTCCCCGACTGTCACTTAGGGTTGACGAGCTGGTGCGTGAGGGGACCGATCGATTTAGGCTTAGTTCGAGGAACAAAAGCGTGCGGCCAAGACGTGACGTAAAGTGGAAGGCTTTTAGCAGACGCGAGCGCGGCGCTATCCATTATGAGCCGATGCCGGGACGAATAATCCGAAGACAGCCTCGGAATCGGGGCAGACGACGACAACAGACGGCGCTTGCAGACGAGTTGAAGGAATACAGACGGCAACGAAATCGGGAGCAGACGAAAAACAGGAATTAAGCCGCCGGCAGCAGACGAAAAGAACGAATAAAACACCATCTTAAGCCAGACGAAGCTTGTTGTGAGCAGACGGGCTTAATGCATTCAAAAGCTGTGGGACGCAGCTTCGTAACACGCGTAAGCCGATGACAAAGACTCGATGAACTCCGGAGAGGCATATTCTACACTTTGAAAGACCAGGCTTATACCACGTAATGTGTGGCCGGAGTACAGGCAAGGCCTTTGAGCCAGCTTATAGGTTCTTAATTTATTCAGTCAGCGAGAATCGACTCACATTAACGTACGGTGTATGCTGAAGAATGCAAAAGAACGAAGAGCAGAGCATTAAGGTAAAGTAGTCACGCGACTGTATAAGCAAACGACGGCGTGACACGATCGCCAGCAACCGACAATAAAAGGAAAAATGTTGTCTAATGAATGATTTCAAATACTAAGCAAAGATGCATTGACAGTTGAGACGCGCATATACACACATTTGCATCAGAAGGGGAAAGGATTGTTGAATTTTTTTGAAAGCATCACTATAGGAAATCAGAAAGAAAGTAAAAAACAAAAAAGGGCCAACAGCGCAGACTCCAAGTCTACGGAGTGAATGGCTAAATTAATAAGTTGCAGTTTTGTCAATCATGCGATAACAGCGACGCGATAGCTGAAGAAATAGTGTGCGCAGTAAGGCTTGCACTGATCGGTTGGAACAAACATTTGCACTTGCGCGCTAGCAAATTCCTCTCGAGAAAAATAAAACTTTGATAAAATTTATGATGATGATGATGACCTCAAACCATGGCGCATACTAAATAAGGAAAATTGGCCAATAATCGAATGGAGCAGGCGAAGTGCACTTAAAGTTCTGTGAATAGTCAGTGATGCGCCTGCTGTTCGAGTCGTCTTTATTCCTGTAGGTGGCGCTCCCACGTGGTGAGGAACAAAATCAGTTTTGAAGAATGACTCGAGAACATAGATCAAAATAAATGGGCGGCTAAAATGCACAAGTATCAGTACACGGAAAGCGTAGACACACAATGGAGGAAGAGGTCAAGAAAGTTGGCAACCAAGTACAGGCTAATTGAAAGTGTAAATAGACAACCAGGGAGTCATCAGAAAAAAAAAGTGAGAGAAACACAGGCAGTGAATTGGATGGAAAGAATGGAAAACAATGACCATGGAGATTTACAAAAATGAGAATATAGAAATTATAAGGGAAAATCTGTACTATAACACGATAACACTTGCTATTTGTGGCTCGAGTTGGTTGTCTAAGGACGAAGACATACCGGAGCAGTAAAGTGTCAGTCATCTTGAACATATTCGCATAAGGAAATAGACATTCTTTAATGGGTGCTGGTGATGTTTACCTGCATATGCACCTAGTACGCTACTAGATGTCAAAGGTGATGCACAGGTCAGATGGCTAGCTATAGTGAGAACGTGAGTAGTGGTACCCTAAGGAATATAATTATGTTGGGAAGCTTGGAGATCCTAGAGAGGATAGCGCAACACTTGCTAAGTCATACTATATTCCAGACATAAGTAGGGATATAAAATTAGAGAGAAAGTGTCAATAAAGAGAACAGTTAGTGTGTCATGAGCAACGGCAGCAAAGTTGAATTACGGTGAAATTGTGGCACATAATTACGCCACAGCCCTTTGCCTTTTACTGGTAAGTGCGCTTTGTCACAATGCAAGCATGCACTGCGGCAAGTTGCATTGCGCATTTGAGGGAGTCGGATGGAGTGTTCAGATATTTCTCGCGCGTGGAGGAGGTTGTGCTATATATTATTTTTTTTTGCTATTTGGGATGCTTGTTGGATGCGCGGTACGTGCGTCGTCCTCGAAAATGGCACTTTTCTGTTCAAGCGTCTTATACGCAACCCATAATAACTGGTCTGCTTTAGTAAGCTTCACCGCAACGCACATGTGCATTGCGGTGAGACTTCTTTAACATGCGAAAATGAAAAATAATAGCGGAAAACGGGGGGAAGCCTCAGGGGAGCACCTGAGCCTATGATAAAGCGGGCGGCGCAGGGTTTCCAGGGCGCCCAAGGGGAAGCGGGGGGGATCGAAACTGGGCAAATTCTCATTTCATTCTAGCGCGATACGTTCTGTAGGCTTCATCACATTTCACAACTGCATGGCGGTGAAGCGATCGTAAAAAAGCAGGTAAGAACCTTGTTTCTTTCTGCCGATGCCGATTAGCGAGACGTAATCCCTGCTCGGAACGAACCAGGAAGCAAGAACAAGGCTGAGACGGTGAATGATGCGCTGGAGAGAATGCTGACATAAAGCTCGAAACATATCGCGTTGGAAAGCGAATATACCTAAAGAAAACACTGAAATAGGTTAGGGGAAATGGCGAGGGTCCTAATTTTACCATAGACGAGAAGTTTCGAAGCCATGACGGGACCGGTGAATCTTCGCGCGGATTAACGCGTGCACGTGGCGCCATCTTCCGCATTCGCCGAGAAGTTAGTAAATATTTCCGGGAAGCAGTTGCCGAGAGGCCAAGCAAAAGAAGCGAAGTACCGTGATCTTAGATGCGCAGGGATAAGCGAGCAAGTAAACATTACGACAGCGCCGAGAAAGAAAGAAAAAAAAGACGAAAATAGACTTAGATTCGCAAAGAGATTTAAGGAAGAAAGAAAACAGATTTGGGAGGGGATTACGGCGTCACTGAAATCTTTACTGCAGCAGGCGAGGTATGCTATATAGATGACACAGGTGAATGAGTTCTACGAAAATCCGCTTAGTGGAGGTAAATTTCTTTAATGGCGAAGTTACCCTCCCTTGGAAAGTAGCAGTTAGCTTCAAGGAAACTCGAGAAGCGAACGCCAGGATGTCGAAGAAATATTCTCCTGGTTCCCGGACCGAAACGGATACTGTGAACTTTACGAAACGACGGTGTTCGCAGTTCACACATACTACGCAAAATAGGACTAGCAGAGTGAAAGAGCGCCGACTACCACTTAGCTTTATTTTCACGAAGGCATGAATTCGCCATACTGGTGGAAAAGAAACGAGACAAGGGAGGGCGACTTGGGGGAATTGAAGCCGGAATACGGGCGCAAATTCTCATTTCCTTTCAGCGCAATACGTTGTGTAGGTTTCAACACATTACATTACTGCATTGCGGTGAAGCCTCCACTGCCTCAAAAACCGGCAAGGTATTCCAAATCGTGTTTCGACTGTGCAATGGAAGGTGGAAGACTGGGCACACGTATCACCTAGCTCATCGTTTTAGCCACGATAATTTCACGAGTTAACTGGGTCACATGCTTTGCCGTCGATTTGCGCTCATTAAAAAGATGTTCGCAACCGCAGTCACGGCAGGAAATGCCCAGATGACCCTGAGCAGCATTGTGAATGTTGTTGCGCCAGGCTTACTGAGTCGTCCGAGCTTCAACCCTTGCACGCTGTGTACACCGAGTCAACCCGGAAACTAGCAGACGGTAGCGCGAGCAATCGATATCTCGAATAATCTGGAGCAATGGTTTGCAAAAGTGAAAAAAAATATAAAGAAATTTCTCGCGTTCTTTTCTCAAAACGTATACAAGGCGTCCACCTAGAGAGCGTATTACAATCGAACCCGGATATATCGAATCTGAAGGGGATCACACAAAAAATTGATATATAGGTATTTCGATATATGAAATAAAAATTTTGTACAAACATTTTCAAGCGGATTTTACTGCTGTTCGTTATACACGATAATTCGTTATATGTGGGTTCGATATATACGGATTAGACTGTATAAACGTTACAAACAGGGATAAGATGCCTAAGAAAGGTTGGCCAAAGTTTCCATGGCAACCTGCGTCAAAGGCAACGAAGACAGGTCTGCATTTTAAATGCGATAAGCATTCATTTACGCAACCGATTCCCGATTCTAGCTAGCACAAAATGCTATCCAATTCTTATTGATACATAGTTATCCGAGATGAAATGCAACATTTTTTTTGTTACAGTGTCCCCACAGACTTGGTGTCTGTAGTACGATAAAATTTAAGAGGAAGCTTTATCTCGGGCCCAACTCCGATGCCGCCTATTCAAATGCATGTAAGACGCAGAAACGCCTTTCTGAGATAATCGCTGGACCGACTACGATGAAATTTATTGAATTTGTGAGATAAAGTTTAATTATAGTGAGTGTTGGAAGTGTAATTGTTTTTGAAGGCCGGAAGTTTTTTTTTTGACGACGTTGTCAAAAATTGGTAAGATAAAAAAAATGCATGAAGTTTAAAAAATTCGTAGCTCTGCATCAAGAAATCCAAGTTCTGTAAACTGCACCCGTTCGAACATTCAAGGTGGACAAATTTGATGCATGAATCTATATTTTACATAAATTTGTTACATTGTTTACAAAGGTTTTGCAATAACTCTACTCACATATTAGTGATCTATTTGAGAGCGATGTATATTACTTAAGTTCTGTCCGCTTGAGATGTACTGTTAGATGCAATTTACAGAATTGTAACATATTTTGCCATTGCTAAGTTACAGAGTTGTAAACTTTATAGTTTCGTTTTCTGGAAATTTGCGATTTTCATTAATTTTTATTACTGAACTGACGGCTAAATGAAAAATTCGCTACCAACAGTCCCTGCATTTTACCTTCTTTTAATTACAACAAACCTCATCACATTTGATGCAGCGGTTGCCGAGAAAAACGATTTCTCCTTTCCCATGTATTGAGATAGGAGCCCCCAATCTAAAGCTTCCTCTTAAGTCATCGCTGGTAGACAGACGAATTAAACCCGATGGTTCATAGAAACGAATACCAGATGAACCGGATGACGTCACTGTAGGCGACATCTATGCCTCTCTGTGATCGTGAACTGGATCTTCTCGACGAAACCTAATCTACCGCACATGTGCATTGCATGCATCAGGCTTAGGTGCGCGGGCGCAGGGCTGGGTCCTGTTATATTTTACTTGTGCTGTTTCCAATAAATTGCAATTGTTAGTAAGCGCCCGCTGTGTAGTCTGACTTTGTGTTCCTTCTGTTTCGCATCGTATTACCGGGAATCGGAGTTCAGAGGCATTCAGGGTATATCTTTAAGCCCTAATTAATGGTAGAATATGACCGGCTGTTCTTTTTAACCAAGGACCGTACTGTAAGCGACCAATGTTTCGCAAATGCGTTGATTTGTAAAGAACTGCATTGATACTGAATATCCAATTCTGATCGCTACCTCTTGCCTATACGAAGCTTATAAACCCGATGACACAAGTAACTTTCGAGCGGGATCGAATTTTCGACCCTCGATTGGCTCCCTTCCGCAGCTTGCTCGAAGGAGCCAATCGCGATGCAGTAATTTGATCCCGATCGGACTCGATCGCGATCGAAATTGCCCTATGGGACCGGCGTATTACATAGGACACCCGTGAATGTTGAATGGATTGCTGCCACTACACCTGAAGCTGAAAAAAAAAAGTTAATTTTAAAAAGAAAAAGAAGTCGCCGAGAAAAGCAGGGAGGAATAAGAAAACAGAAAGTTAAAATTGCGTCATTCGAAACTTTCCACGACCTTCACGAATGCGCGTTTTTCATTCACTCCGCCTCAATAGAAATGCAACGGCATAAACAACACAGAAAGCTATCGCCTTTCTCCCGCGCTTTCTTGAGCACGACGCACTAACCTGTTCGCACACGTTTTGCGCGTGCTTTCGCGGATCGAAACCCGAATGAAGCGAAAGCGCGAACTTGCAAGTTCTTACCTCGAGAACGAATAAGCGACAAAGAGCCTTCACAATAAGCATGGAACATAAAAAACACGGTAAAATCTTCGAGAACCAACCCAGTTGTCGGCGAACACAAAAGGCACGCATCGCCTCGTGTCGCCCAAGAAAAACATGGGTGCGCCGCGAACTATAGAAAAAAAAAAGGGGGGGGGGGGGGCACTACGTACTTCTCCACCAAAAGGGAATGTTCTGTATCGATCTGTTTGTCGATGCTGGTGCGAAACGAACCGATGTGACGCCGTGCTTCTTTAACCTTGTATTTTCTTTGTTCAGGCACGTCCCTTTCATTTGCCGACCTGCTTCGAGAGCGCGCCCAGAAGCGTACTTGTGCTTGCGTACGTACGTACTCGCTAAGCCTTTAAGTGTCGTCTGCTTCGTCCTGCAGACGCAAGGTAGCAGCACCAAAGGGTTCTCACATCGCTCTTCTGCTAAGTGCCCACCGGCGCCCACGCTGTTGTCGTCTGCTAGCCACGTGCGCTGTCGCTGCGACTGCCGGCTTTCAGAGGAAGCTTTGGCTCCTGGAAT
Source organism: Dermacentor silvarum (assembly GCF_013339745.2). NCBI lineage: Eukaryota > Metazoa > Arthropoda > Arachnida > Ixodida > Ixodidae > Dermacentor > Dermacentor silvarum. Next base: position 83,512,276 of record NC_051164.1, read on the forward strand.
GGCTCGGCGTCAATAATTGCGCGCACGGAAGCGGGTACCTTCCTTTCTCAGCAGACGACAAAGAAAACGGACGTAACCTGCGTAGCGTTAACGCTACGATTTTGTTAGCCGTGGGCACTTTCGTTAACGCGCCGGTTTTGTCTCGCTAGGTGTGTCACTAAGCTGCCTTTGTGAAGCCAGGAACGCGATAGCCACGAAGCTATAGTATTCCCAAGAGGCTCAAGAAAGTTGCAACGCGGGCCGAACTGATCTTTTCTTTGTTCCTACATATTGTCGCGTCGTATGGGGACCGTGACAAACCAATCATGCCAAAACTGTGAGTTGCGAATGTAATGTCACTTGGGGGTGGTCATTTCAGAGCACTCTGGCAGCGTTACGAAGTTAATGTAAATAAAAAAACAATTGGGCACAACTCATTTACGATGACTATGCAAGTACGCAAATAGCCGAAACGCGCCATGTTTGAGGCGTGTACGGCAGCCAGTATTCGCTCTCGCGCTTTTCTCTGCACATGCTGCGCCATCTGGTGCCGCCGCCGCGAAGTCCGCGAATATCCAGTGGCCCAAGTTGGTGTCACATAGGTTTAGTCAAGAGCGGCACATGCTCAGTGGCCCATATTCACCGGAGTGGACCACACTTTTTTTGACTGCGCTATCTCCGGAATCGGCCCATACATTCGGTTAGGTTAGACAGCCGGAAAGAAACCGGTCTGACACTGCCAAGAATGCTGTTCGCACTAAAAGCGACTCAGCGCTTTCGTTAGCACAGGCGAACGTCACTGAAGATGAGAAAGCAAGATTATCACTTCGGCACCCGGTTATTCTTGCATTACGACTTTAAAGCTGTTTTTTTTTCACCACCTTCGTAGCATGGCCAGACCACTCTCAAAAGACCACCCGAAAATGCCTCAACTTTTTTTATTGGACGAACTTGTGCGTGGAAAGATCAGCGGCACTAATGTCACAAGGGTGTTCGTTGGTGGTCAAGTACATGGTGCGCTAATATGAATGGGAACACCAGATTTGTGGGTAAACAGCGTCATTTTAGTTGTTCCTATGCCAAAATGAAAATAGTTCCACGATTTGCATTCGTCAACATGGGAACTGTACGGCAAACAGCCGGGATGAACCGCGGGATCGAATCCCGGCCACGGCGGCCGCATTTCGATGGGGTCGAAATGCGAAAACACCCGTGTACTTAGATTTAGGTGCGCGTTAAAGAACCCCAGGGTGGTCCAAATTTCCGGAGTTCCCCACCAACGGCGTGCCTCATTATCATATCGTGGTTTTGGCACGTAAAACCCCAGAATTTAATTTTTTTAAAGCCGGGATGAAGGTATCTGACTGCTACACCTGCAAGAATCGCGCTTAGAAGACAGATTAAGTGTTTTTAACGGCAGAGCTGTTTAAGCTTGGCAAAATTCCGGTGTGCAACGCTAAAACTGGTTGAGCGAGGAGGAGCCCGGACATTGACGTCATAGCTGCGCCGAGCAAGTCTTCAGTAGAGTCATGTGACCGCGCTAATGAAAGCACGCGCGTGGTGGCGCCCGGGCATTTCTCCGCTCTACCGAGATATGGCTCGACCTAAGCACACCTTGACGCCGGAAGAAGAGGCTGCCCGAAGAGAGAAGCGCCTTCAAGCCACGCGGGAAAGGAATCGCCGTCTTCGTGCCGATCCAGTCTAGCTCGCCAACGAAGCCGCCGATATGCGACGTCGCCGAGCCGATTCGCAATGCCGAGAGCGCGAGAATCAAGCCAAGCGTCAACGCCAGCCTTGCCATGATAGCCTATAGCCTGGCCCTGATAGCCCAACCTTGCCTAGAAAAAGCCAAGCTAAGCCACGTTAAGCCTACATCAACTAGTTGCTAAGGAACGTCGCCCAGCTACACTGTTTCTTCAGACTTGGCACCGCTAGTGTCAAGCTGGCCGCATCTTTCTTTTTTTTTTTAATTGGTGAAGAGTGTGCATTAGAGAATGTACTACAGCAGTATTCGCGACTAGCGCATGATCTCATCAGACACGCCTCCTTTGCTGTATAGAATTCCCAGCAACGTTAAAAAAATTCGGATATTTTAAATGAATAGTTAAGTGATCTCATTATGAGGCACTGCGTAGTGGGCTACTCCGGATTAGTTTTTACCATCCTGAGTTCGCTGAAGTGCACCTAAACCCAAGTATAAACACGAGCGTTTTTTTGTTTTTTGCATTTCGCCCGCATCGAAATGCGACCGCTAAAGCCGCAATCGAACCTGAAATATGGAGTTCATCAGCGTATAGCCATAGCCACTTGCGTAGCGTGGCGGGTAAATTTCGGACACTTGTAGGCGCGTCTGGCGCCGAGCGGAAACCAGATAACAGGGACAACCCGGTGGAAAACGAATGCTGACAAAAAAGTTAAGCGACGACGTGGGACAATGTACAGCCGTCGTCAAAAGCCTGCTCAATAACTGTCAGTCATTTAATAAGAATGAGCCGCTCTTAAATTTGGGATAGTACCTTATGCGAATTTGTTCCGATTTACTATTTCGCCAGTATCACCATGAGTGCAACCATGTAAAACAAGATGCAGTGCCACAATATCACACCTCTCTCCTTCAGCGAACGTGTAGCCTTGTTTCATTATTATCATTATCCTGCGGGTATTTATAATTTGTAAGCGCCTCGATTTACAAGCACGTCGAACGGTATTGCATGCATATGACAAGGTATGTAAGCCTCATTTAGCTTTTTTCTTTCTTTTTTTCTGTCTTCTAACGAATGGATTTCGCGCAACATTCACATTTCACGTTGCTTGAGAAATGAGAAAATAATCGACATTCGAATCGACAGTCCATTCGATATTTGATTCGATATTTGTATTCAATTTCATTCGGGAATTTCACTATTGAAACACCCCTATTCAAAGGTATATGCAGCAGCGTCAATAATGCAGAGAAAGCATTTCTTCTAACTCACCAAAGCGGGGTTCGGGGTCTATAGAACGATACCAATATAGCACTCTCTCAACGTCCAGTCCGACGTTCAGAAACGTTGACTGCTGTCAACTTCATTTCCCAAGGTGCGAACGTCGCTGTCAAAACAAGGTCTCGAAGCAAGAGGCTGTGCGGAATGAAAAGAAGGGCTGTTGTGGATGTGGGGCCCACATTGACACGCCATACAGGCACGAGGAAAACGCTGCGCGTGGCAGAAACATCGAGTGTTTGCCTGCGTAAACACGAATCCCAGCCCCCCGATGTAAAAAAGGGCCTGGGACGAGGGAGTGTTGTGTCAACAAAGCGGGCAGCACAGTGGTTGTCGCTCAGGGAGGGCCGAAAAAGCGATCGCTCAGAACCCATGGAACATGCATTCGGAGAACGCCAAACACTCACACCTCTTTGTCGCATATTGCTGACTCCCCCGAGAAGAACGCTTGCTTCAAGCATGCTATACAAAGAATCGGCATACGCTTCAGCGAATCCCTCTGATTTGAACACGGACCCCGCCGTGGTTGCTCAGTGGCTACGGTGTTGGGCTGCTGAGCACGAGGTTTCGGGTTCGAATCCCAGCCTCGGCGGCCGCATTTCGATGGGGGGCGAAATGCGAAAACACCCGCTTTCGCAGATTTAGGTGCACGTTAAAGAACCCCAGGTGGTCAAAATTATTCCGGAGTCCCCCATTACGGCGTGTCCCACAATCAGGTCGTGGTTTTGGTACGTAAAACCCCATAATCTAATTAATAAATAATTTGAACACGTTTACTGCGAGAGTGCAATGATTCTAGTGTACAAACCTTGCATTCTAGCGTTACTGAGATATGGGGGCGGGATCCTGGAGATTAATAAAGAAGCTTGGAAATAAGGTAACGACAGCGCAATGAGCTATGGAACGAGTAATGTTAGGCGTAACGCTAGATATAAGAAGATGGCGGTGTGCGGATTAGCGAGAAAACGGATGTAGTCAGTATTCTAGCTGACCTTAAGAGGGAAGAAAAATGGAAGCTGAAAAGGTCTTGTAATGCGTAGGGCGGATAACCGGTGGCCTATTATGGTTAGCAAATGGACGCCGAGAGAAGAGAAGCACTGTCGTGGACGGCTGAGCATTAAGAAAATGTTATTAGGAGAATGTTATGAAGTTGGGAAATCTGCAGGATGAGGACAGGTGGTGCGAGAAAGGGGTAATTGGAGATCCCTGTGAGAGGCCTTCGTCTTGCAGTGCACATAAATAAGATGTGTATGATGATAGTTGCGCGATAGCGGGAGGCCTAGTCTGCGGTATTATTTTTTTTTCTTTTTGCAAAGTCAATTAATTAGTGTACACTAATTGCCTCACTTTTAAAATATTGGTTTCACCAAGAAAGTGCCAATACGAAAGCTGTAGATCACATTTAAAAATGGCCGAGTGAAGTGTTTGCAAGTAAGTAGCATTGATGAAGCTTCTTGTACTTGCCTTTAAGGAAAGCCCGCGAAATACAAAAACAAACGCGTGATAGCGACGCTATTTACTATTAAAAGGTTTGTACGCTTTAGGGAGACCCATGAGTCGACGTTACACTTCCACATTTTACGTAGTAGCTTATTGATCGAAAAACACCAAACAAAGATGAGCTCACTGGCCCCACTTTCTCGCTACAATTTCCGTGCTTATATATCAGCTGCTACACATCCGATTGCGTACAGAGTTGTTTATGAATGGTAACCGCCCGAATTAGGAAAATAAATTGAGCCACTCAATATCATGCGCTATTCCATTAAGATACACTTGTGCTTTAGAGATGCCCGTTAGGCTACATTATACTTGCAGTTTTTATGTCGTGATAAATTTGGTTACACAGAAGAGACATGCGCTGACTCGCATTACTTTGCCGGAAAACACGTAGTGGTTATAAAGACCGGTGCCAATTTATGTAGTATATCTACTGTCATATACTGCGAAATACAGAATGACGTACGCCAGACCACGGCGGGCTACAAAAAAGAAAAAAATCGACGAGTTAACAGGAATATGCTGTGACATGACACGTATAGTTGGTGACAGCCTGAATATTACAAGCAAGCTCCATCCACTAAAACTAAGTGCACCTGCTCTTAACGTCTGCGCATCTACGCAAATTGTGTTTGAGTCGGACAGCGTACCTTGTAACTCTTAGGTGTTCAACGTCTACAATAGGATGTGGCGTACGACCCCGACATTTTCCTTTCGCTCTGTTGCCCTTAAAGCTCCAGAGAGCACATAGCAAGCAGAAAATCTGTTTAACAAACTAGGGGAGGTTGTAGCATGACGCGTATGCAATACGACGTGGCATGAAATAATAATCGGAGAAATATTGTAGATAACAAGACATCAGGTTGAGCAACCGCCAACGCCGGAGTATACCAGCTGTATCGTGGGAGTGTCTTGTGCGTGTCTAGTTGAAAAATACGCTATTAAGCATGAAAGCTTGCGAAGTGCCCTTGTGCCGAACATGAGGAAAGTTGAAGCTAACACAATGTACGAACATCTTTTTCTTCATTTGGGATATTCGATGCTTACTATACTCTATATCGGCTACATCTTGGAGGGTATCCGGATTTTTCTGTTGATTTCGGCATAACTGAGCGCTCCATCGTATGTCAATTTTTGTATCGAAACAAATAATAGTTGCACCTGTGTGCCGCTTCAACATACCTCTGTATGGTTTCAGTATAAGTGTGCGCAATTCGTATATAACGGCTGCAGCGAACTCACGTTCGCTGAGTGCGTTTCGCCAATCGAAGTAAAAAACAAACAAACAGATGCAATGCAAGTCTTCCTAGGCCTATGGCTTAATTTCGCAATTATTAACGTGACGCATTAGTTCTGGTGCCAAACACAGGTGATTTCAGTAAACCAGAAGCTTCGGCAGCCAAGCAATGGAGAGAGCTTCGTCACCTTCCCACCCTCGCCCGCTGCGTTCCCGTCCTAATTTACGCTTCGCTAAATCGCGTACTTCGTAATAGCGCCCCCCAAAAAGGATCTCGACTTTCACGTCAGCTTCCTTCCACATCGGTCACACCTGCGAATTAACCACTGCTCTGTCTAGCTTATTAGGAAAGAGAGCGAAAAGAGGCGTACCAAACACTGCTTACCCTGCATAGGAGCCGCGCCGTCTGTGACGAGATATTCGACGTCCGCCCAGCAGTGCCTTTCGAGCAACATCCAAGCACAACCAACGCGTTCCGGCACAAGGGCTGCGCGCCAAAAGTCACCGTTATTCCGTTGCCGCGGCGTCGATTCACGGAGGAGCCATCCACGCGCCAACTCACTCTCGCATTCACTCGCTCGCTCACCAAAAAAAACTCACTCGCAGCACCACACACGCCGCGCTCGCTCGCTCGCTCGCTCGCTCGCTTTCAGGGCGATAGCAGACGACTCGGGCATATAGCGGACGAACGACGCGAAACCCACAAAAGCAGACGAACAAGCAGACGACGTCGTACGTCTGGCACACACCGCACACGCGTTCTCGCGTGAAAAAAAGCGCCGCACAGACGCACAAACTCGCGCGAATGCGTTATGTATCAACTCCCGCGGCGTTGCGCTGAGGTGTCTTCTTTCTCTTAACTTTGTTTGGCTCGCTAGAGCAGCAAAAGACGTGGGAGCTTCGAGGCGACGTTTCGGATCTCCCACCCACCACCGCCATCCCCCGGCCACAGAGAGACCCAGTCACCACCACCTTCGACTTCTGCGCGGTCGCCCAGCTGCGCCTGCAAGCACGAGCAACAAACTTGGCCTGAAAACCCGGAGACGCAAGAATAATAATAAAAAAAGAACCGTGGCGACGCAGGTGTGAGAGCGTTAAAACCGAATAAGAGATAATAACGAAAAGCAGAAAAAGAAGAAGAAAGCTGTGGGGCGCGAGCGGAGATTCACCTACGCTAAACGCCGCCTCGCCGGGGCTTGCTTGTCGTCTGCTACTCGGGTCGCAGACGAAAAGTACTTTCGCGAGGGTGCCCGAAGCCGACGCATCCGAAGCTGCGTCCTTGCGTCCACGAGCCGGCTCGTTCAGCGGCGCGTGCACGTCGTTTAGTGCGAACTCCTCCCCCTCCCTCATTTCTTTTGTTCGTCACCGCCGACGGGAGAGAAGGAAATTGTATGAAGGTGAGGAGAGCAATATGCAAACACCTTGAGGAACGGGAGTAGGCGACGCCGTGTACGGGGCCGTTCTGTTGCGGAAGCGTGGTTGGTGTTCCGGTGATACCCGAGAAGAAGCCAATAACGCGGCCATCTGGGCTTCTGGCGGACAGTGGAGTAACACATTGGATAAAAGCCTAATTCGGTAAGTTGCAGTTACATTGTATCGGTAGGCGCGTAGTATGTGCTTGGTGTGCTGTCAAGGTAGCTATAGAGAACCGTATTAGCCGTATTGGTGGTAGTGTGTACGTTCGCAAAGTTATAGATTTCTGCTTAACTACCGGTAAATTATTTCGATCGAATCCACCTGCGCAAAGTATGACGAGTGCGTTGCTACGCCTTAGAGTTGCTTAAACCAGCTCGATCGTTGTCGTATTAAACGTACCACGTTGAGCGTGTCAACTGCGACAGCTGTCAGCATGAACTCACTGTGATAATATCTTTCATCGCTATACCAAAAGGTGGAAGCAACGTACCGATTACCGGGCGATCATGTATGCTCGTTTGGAAAGACGTTTCCAGTGGTAAATATTTCTAATTAGCATTACTGTGACGCCAGATCGACGTCATTTTATTGAAAGTAAAGCTAGACTCCAATCACGAGCAGTGCAGCGAAGCCGTGGGAATGCCGCGACTCTTTAGCGAATGCTATAACGAGAAGCACACAGAGCTTTATAAGCTATGCGATGATTACAGTGTAAGACTGTGGAATCAGAATAAAGCTTCGTAATCGACTTTACGGAGTTCAACTAACATGGGTATTTTTAGCGCATTTGCCTTTAAGGCTCCTTTACAGCTCGATATTGCACCTGACGATGCGCCTTTTTGTTAGATCTAGGTGCACGTTAAAGAACCCCAGGTAGTCAAAATTAATCTGGAGCCGTTCACCACGGCGTCTATTATAGTCCTAAGTGTGCTTCGGTACATTGAAGATCAATCAATCAATAAACCAATCAATCAATTGTACACCGTGATAATGAGGGTGTGTGATTGTCCTCTTCTGCACCAACCAAGAATCATTTCTCTTCGTCAACGTTTTTTTCGAGGCAGCCTCCGAAAAGTTCAATTGGGGAGCAACTATGCCTTCCAAGTCATGCAAGCGCGCGTTGTACCTTCTGCATTAGGTAAGGGGCAGAGTTTATTTTAGCGTATTTACAGAACTAATGAGTTCGCCTGACGTTGCGTTTGAACCACAGCTTTCGAAGTCGAGCAAACAACCTGTGACGAAACAATCGTTTGCCAGTGAGGAGAAAACGTATTATCGGGGTTGAGCAAAAAAAAAAAAAAAAACTATATCGCCCGTAACGCGTAGTGATGCAATAGCTGGCGCCCTTTAAGGTGCAGGAAGCATCGGACTGTTTCGTGCGGTGCTTGTTGGAGTGAACATTCGTAGGTGCGAGCAAACGATCACCTTTTCGAGAAGCAAATGAAGTGTGAGTCGCATTCGTTCCCTTTTCCTCTCTCATCTTACAAATGCCATCGTGCGCGAATGTTGCATTATACCCTGTTAACGAAGGCTTTACGTTCTCGGTCTTTTTGAATTTGACCAAGTGTTTTTTTTTTCAGGCCAACCTAAATCAGGGGAGCAAGAAATCTTTCGTCACGCTTGCGGCATCGCATTTGTCGCACGCTTGGAACACCTCCAGCTGTAACATCACCGGCAGGCTCTTAGCAGTCACGTTCGCATTCAGCCCGAAGGCATCCGCTGGATAACGAAGGAAGGCATTTTTACCGCTCTGTTCGCGCAATTTAAACCACAGCAGCAGCTAGAAGCAAACTTCAGATATAATAAACATATTACACGAAAGTCGGCCTCTTTCGTATTGACAAAGTCTTCAAGATTCTATTGCACTGCGGTATTACGACCAAAGACCTCTAACAGAGGAACTTGTTTTAGAAGGCCGACATCACAAGCCATCGCAGCGGCGCACTGTTGCAGTTCATAAGGGCAGCAGACTTGGACAAGCGGCTGTGGCCTGAACAGAGGTTTATAGTGCTGCAAGTGCTACTGTGCTGTGCGGTGACATTGTGCGGCGACAGTAGCCGACTGTGATTGTGTGTCTGTGCTCCTTTCTTTCTCTGTCTCTACTTTCATGTCACTTTAGCTTCCCCTCCCCTCTCTCTCCAGCGTAGGGTAGCAAACCGGATCTTCTCATCTGGTTAACCGCCTTACCTTTCCCCTTTCTTCACTTTCTCTCTCTCTCTCTCTTTATTAAATGCGAAATCATTCCTTCGCCTACCTCTACTTGATCTGTTGAATCCGGGTTTCTGTTCTCTTTTCGGTGCTTATGGCCAACAGATGGCGCCTCAACGCCTTCTACTGCTTTAGTCTGATGTAGGGTACACCTCGATACGAAACGGTACTGTCGAGGCACCCTAATCGGATGCGCACACATTTCGCGTTTCGTAGCAATGAGATCGCGTGATGGCGCTCAGCTATGTTACCCGCAATGCTTCGTGATGATGCCCACGAAGACGATGATGTTGATGATGCTTAAGAAGATGATGCTGACAGGTGACAATGCAGATGCCCGCAATCATGGTGACGAGTCTTGAGGCAGCTTCATTCAAGTGTTCTCGTATCGACATCGACCGTCATCAATAGATGGATTATACCGGGGCGTTCTACTCCGGCGGTGGTTGCTTACGGCGTGGCCGCGCGGGCGCCGTATCTTAAAAGCGTTTTGCGACGTGGAGAAAGTGCGCGCCCACGTGGGCCTCATCTTCAAAGCAATCTGCGCTGTAACCAAAGTGCGCCGAATGCCGGTAGCTTCGTATGCGTTGTGCTTTCTACGTTTAGTTCGCGTTGAAACGAGAGATGGCACGAAGGTCAATTCGCTCGCTGCATCTGCCGCGCCTCCTCACTCTAATGTTATGGCAGCTAGTTTCCGCGGTCATCGAGCGAGATGTGTTCATGTTTACCTGTGAACGCGTTCGTTAATTTAGTTAGTAAGCGAATGTTTTCAAGTTTATACGGCCGATAAAACTAATATCCTTACTCCGTATAGTTGTCTACTAATTTGCTATCGCAATCGATGCTTCGCCTTTCGGGCGAAACTGCGACATTTCTTTTTCTTTGATAGATTGTGCGAAAGACACGATTTCCACTGCTCGCGTTTCAATCGTTGAGTACGGCGCGGCGAAAAACAAATGTACCTCCTGCTGCAGTCTGACGACACCCGCCTAATTTGTGTCGACGGCTGTGATCAAGCGTATCGCTATTTCCTCCTTGTCTATCTAAATACTAATCCCCCTTCCCTAAGTGTAGCAAACCATATTTTTCTGTACTGGTTGACGTATCCGGTTTACCGTCGTCTCTGTATTCCTCATTGACAATCGCAAATCCTCGCGGGGGAATATGATACTCGTGCAAACCCAGCGACGGAGATCGCACGGTGGTCAGTAGTAGAACGCCGATGCATTGCGTCCTATGCGGATCGTCTTTGGCGCCATGCATGCAAAAAAAAAAAAAAAAACTTGTAGACATTCACACCCTAGTTTATTTAATAAAACAGCGTATCGAATCGCGAAATTTAAAACCTCCCGAACGTCTATATTCGGGGGCCCAAGTTGACGCTTGCCACCTTATCACGTAACCGATGGAATCGACGAACTGTGTGGTATATCACAGACGAAAATTTGTTAAGGCGAAAGCCTTAGATGGCTCCTGGGTCGAAAATTTGACCGCCCGGAGAATTCAATGGCACCAACATTCATAGCACCAAAATTCATGGTGCCACCATCATGCCACATGGTGCCACGACCTTTGATGGGAGTCGAACCCACCGCCTTTGGTGTTAATTAGAGCGAAGTTAATTAAGGCACAGTTAATAAAGGTAGAATTAATTAAGGCACTCGAACCCACGACATTTTAGTGGGAGAAGACAAGAAATAGGAAGTAACAACGCATTTGAATGAGAATGTCAAAGTAATTTTCTCGTGAGCACACAGGCTTTCGCCTTCATCCTCTTTAGCGTATGCTAAAGTGACTGTCAACTTTTTTTTTTCAGTTAAACTGGCTATAATCCTAACCAGCAAGTGACGTATTAAACGATCGTTTCGTAACGCGCTCGCTCATACCTATAGCATGCGCTGATACCTATTGACGGCCCGATGTGATGGCGGTGGCGATGATGCTGGTCCGCAGCTCGTGTAACCGAGCACGACGCCTGCCGTGTATACATATATTACGCAATCTCTGCAGCGGGGACTAACGTTGCCACTGCTGCTCGTCTTTTCGTTGCAGACCAACGCGCACCCCCGCCGCACCATCGAGATGGCGACTGACCACGTGCTCGAGCTGTCGGGCGTCCACTACACGGGGCCTGTGTCCCCGCCCACCTGCTTCCAAGCGTTCACCGGAACCGCGGTCACGGCGCCGCTGCTCAAGGACATCAGCATGGAACTGCACGCCGGTGAAGTGATGGCCGTGCTCGGATCCAAGGGTGAGTGACTACGGTGATGTGCGCCCTTGTTAGATCCCTCCCAGTTCCTTCATTTATTATTATTTTTATTAGTAGACCGAAGACTTTACAGCGCAGCATTGTAGGGGGGAGGGGCAAATAACACTCAAATTTAAACTGCACTTTTGAATGCAAGGAGCTCACAGGAAACGGGAAATAAAAGAAAACAGCATGTGTCAGAACGCACACGGAATGCCTGAAGTGGCGAATACAGATATTTGCTCCACACGCACGCACGCATGCACGCACACACCTGCACACATACACGCACACGCACACGTACGCGCACACGTACACGCGCACGTACACGCGCACGTACACGTACACACACAATTATGAGGGCTAGGAAACAAATGAAAAAAAAAATTAGCACATAAAATACAGTGAAGTCTCGTTGATACGATTCAGCATAATACGTTTTCTGTGTAATCTGACTTTTTCTTACAAATCATTTCTTATTCTCACTTACGACAAAGTAGTCCCTTAGGACAAAATAAAGTTTCTTGTCTGTCTGTCTGTCATTTACGATTATGTTCGAATAATACAATTTCGGATGATAGGTTTCATTTTCTGGCTTCCTGAAGATCGCATCAACGAGATTCCACTGTATAATATAACACAATCAATCGCACACCTTCGGCCGGTAGTCAGTTGGTCGATTGGAAGAACTTAAACTCTTGACTCCTTTCATTTACTCTCTGCCAAGGGAGTATAGACTAGTATATCCGTAATATAGGGGGGGGGTTAGAAGATCTGTAACGACGAGGAAGCGTGGTGTGACAATATCGAGGGCAGCGCGTTGATCAACAGTAGTGAACAACAGTTTTTTTTGCCCCTGACGAAGACAAGTCCCTCGTCAAAACGTTTAGCGGTGGTACACGCGTGTACCACCGCTGTCCATTAGTTCAGAAGTCGTATTCACGAAAGGCTCTTACGCTGAGAATTGTTCGTAAGAGAAAATTCCTGCCAATCACTATGCTGGACATATTATTAGGGGAGGTCGACTGGCGAATGGCAAAGCGCACTTACGGACGAAAATATTTGTGAATTCGGCCCCAGGGGTCGTCATCTTCCTTCGCGTTTTTGTCTTACTAGAGCCGAGTGTTGTCGCAATGCGAATCTGTCCTCGCCTATGTGGTGCTATTAAGTCCCCCCTCCTCTTTTTTCCAGAAGACTAGAAAGAGCGCGTACTACGACTGAAGGGCAGCTAAAACACAACACCGGAGCTACCTTCGTCCTTCAATGTATTTCGGCCTTCGTAGACTGTTTCTAGTCTTCCAAAAGTAAACCAACTCCCGCCCAGCTCTTCATTTTTTCTTGCATGCTCAAGGGAGGTCACACCATGTGTTCATCACCTCGCGTGGGAATTCGAATGAATAAGGACATTCCGGGGATATATGTACCGGCCTGTAGGGAGGTGACATCGTTTCAGGGTCAAAGAGACAATCAACTCACCATGGAGCTTCGTGGGCAAAGCTTTCATAGTGAGCCATGCTTATCTCTCTTCCCCTTACCCGCTTCCGGAAATAGGCCCTGAGCCATCATTTAAATAAATTATTCTCTATCTCTTTATATTTAGTATCCTGCAATTTTCCAACTCTGTGTCGCCGTGCGTTTACTCGGCCAACAAGGCTCTCGTTCGCCTCTGCTGGTGGAGCTATAGTATGAACTGCGAACACCGAGCGATGATAATTGACGTTGAGATTTTCGGAAACGTCACTAACTGTCTTAGTTGCACAATCGCCTGCCCGCATGTGTACAGCCCTGTCACCCCACTGTCGTCACAGTGGCCGTAGGTATGTTCATTATGCCAGCGCCGGCTGGCCGTAATGACGTGCACAATGACCGGTAAATAGGCGAAGTCAGCGGGCTTCGGGTGCAAAGGCACCCCAGAGTGAAGAGATTCTTCATGAATCTTAGCGCCGAAATCATGTTTGTTTACTTCAGATTATTTAGATCGACATTCACTGAATCTCTCACTTTCCGAATGGCGTTCAAATTGTCGCAGGCTCAATGATTCACCGCCCTCCATAGTTTGCCACTGCAGTAAAAAAAAATAAAACCTACGGCGCTTTCCTGGTTTGGCCAGTGTAAGAGTTAAGTGCCCTAACATGAAGGCATTACTTCGAGAAGGGCGGGCAGCCACGCAACAAGTACCAGGTGCCGACGAACACGATCTATGCCGATCGCGATCTCAAGTGGGTATTTGGTAACGGGGCTGTTACGCTTAGATACCTCGAGTGGATTTTCCGTGCTGCCCCGCCACTGGCAGTGTCTACCGTTTCGACCTTATAATTCGTTTAAGGCACACTTTGACGTCACATCCCTTGATCTTCCGTCGTTCACGGTTCACCAGAAAGGTCCTCAGCGCCGAGGAACTTTATTTTTACCCCACCGGAGCTGTCAAAAGCTCGAAACTATAGCTTTGCTGTAGTGCGATCAGTATATTCTTTCCGTTACATGGTCGTAGTCATTGATGTCACGCAACAATAGGCAAGTCCCGTCTCCCTTTATTCTGAATCGTGAAACCGATCCTCTCTCGTGACTACACAGCTGGCACTGCACACAGTTTCGCTCCACTGCAGAGTTCTTGAGGTAATGCCTACCAACGATCCGTTAGAAAAATAGCTCATCTTCGCTGTGTTTTTAGGTTCCGATTTCTCAATTTGGCTTTATTGTCTGAACGATTCACACGGCCGCTAAGTCGAGGCACGTGAATTGTTTAACAATGTCGATTAATGTTACGCAAATCTTGACGGCTGCCAAACGTATGCTTACTGCATACAATGCGACCGAAGAAAAATAGGAGACGGACAAACGGGGCGTCGTCTCCTATTTTACTTCGCTATACATAGTAGTTATGTGTAACTCTTTAGTAGCTGTGTATAACAATGGAGCAACCACGCGTGACATGTGATTGCGCCAGTCAGGCTGTCATTACCGTGTACCCGCAGCTCGCCCAGCAACGAGTTCTGCTCACTAAAGGTTTCTTCAGGTCTGCCTTTTTTTTTACTTTCTTTGTTTCTTTCTTTCGTTCTTTCTTTTTTTACTTTACTTTGACTTCGTTACTTTGCTGCTTTACGGTCGCACGCTTTCGAGATTTCCGGCTCACCGGGTGGTGCCGGCCTGCGCAACGCCTGCATTCAGAGGAACTAACCGAAACTGCTACTTTTAAACCCTAATTATTCCCGAAGGCTCGTTCTGGGAACTATACAGTCGAACCCGGATATATAGAATCTGAAGAGGATCACAAAAAAGTTGGATATATAGGCAATTGGATATATGAAATAAAAGTTTTATACAAACAGACAAAGAGACAGACAAGAAACTTGATTTGGTCCCAAGGGACTACTTTCTTTTCAAGTAGGCCTTACTGCTGTTCGTTATAGACAATAATTCGTTATAGGTGGGTTCGATATATCCGGGTTCGGCTTATAGGTAATTCGACATATAAAATAAAAGTTTTGTGCAAAAATTTTTCAAGGGGATCTTACTGCTGTTCTTTATATAGTACACAATAATTCGTTATATGTGGGTTTCATATTACCTGGTTCGACCTTATTACACTGTCTTAACCGAATTATTCACGGCTGGGATGCCTCTTTCTCCACACTCGGACACATACATCGAACCCGCGCCCAAGCGCAGACGCCCCGTCGTCGCGTCACCTTGAGGCTCTATACAGTACTCGCGTCTACAACGAGTCTCGAACAAACGCTCGGTCACGCTCAGGGCCGAGGGGGGGGGGGGGGGGGTGCCTTTTTAGAGGGACGACATTCTATCGCAATGGTTATCGACCACGCAAAAAAATATATACACAGGTTTGGGACTATTTCTACGCTGCTCCGGTTTCGAAAGAATGTGCGCCTCACATGGCAGCGCGCGTGTAACGGACATGAGGAGAAAAGAAAGCCGCCAAAACCACTTACGTCACGCTGTAGACGCCAAATAAAGATAAATTGTGTAGGGGAAAGGGGTAAGGAGGGAGAGAGGGCTTGGCTATTTCGCGTGCTATACTGACAGCGCCGCGGTGAGAAAAGGCGAGACGCTCTGCAACGAAAAGAAGAGAAATTCCGCAGCGAGAACAAGGAGAAGTACAGCGAATGATAGAATGTAGATGCGAAAGGAGGCGAACATAATGCACGTGTCTGCCGCGAAAAAGTGGCACTACGTTTTTCTGGGGAAAAAATAGCCTTTCGTAACCGCGGGGGTTTCGCAAAATGCGCCCCGCGTATCGTGGTGACAGTTTCCAGTTTTGACACGAAAAAAAATAAAAAATACAGAAACTGCAAGAAAGAGATGTTGGCAGAAAACGAAGGACATGCAAAATAAAACGAAGCATTAGAATCGAAATCGCGTTTTAATGCATTCAGTGGCGTCGCCGTCTACCTATAGAACGAGAAAATGTGAACCCCTCCAACGCCGCGAAGGGCTCGAAGTGCGCATCTGTTGCCACACGAATCGCGCACATGCTGGAGATGGCATGTCGAATTGCGACTATATATATATATATATATATATATATATATATATATATATATATGATGACGCATCCCGTCCGAATGCGACCGTGACGATGACAAGCACCTCCCTTGTCGAAACGATGATTCTATATACGCCGAGGATTTCGTCGATTCGCCCGCTGTGGATCGCTTCGTCGCCATCTTCCTGTTGCGAACGTCTGTGTTTAGGGTGATGAAATTTCACGTCACGAAGGTCCCGAACAGCTTGTGTTTGAGGGACGCCGTAGTAGGCGAGGAGCTAGGAACCCTGACGTAACGCCTGGGAATTGCCTAACGTGCACCTGAGTCCGTATACCAGCATGCTTTGAATTCCGTGCCCTTGGAAATCCTGCCTGGTGCGACTCGAACCCGTGACCACTAGCGCTGTACGGTGGTATAGGGCGCCATGGCACGCTGAGCCTCATTGGCCGATAACGCAGCCAATTATCCGCCGTGGTTGCTTAGTCGGCTATGGTGCTTGCGCTGCTAAGCACGAGGTCGCGGGATCGAATCCCGGCCAGCGGCGGCCGTATTTCGATGGGGGCGAAATGCGAAAACATCCCGTGTACTCAGATTTAGGTGCACTTTAAAGAACCCCAGGTGGTCCAAAATTTTTCTGGAGTCCCCCACTACATCGTGCCTCATAATCAGATCGTGGTTTTGGCACGTAAAACCTCACAATAAAAGAAAACGCAGTCAGTTCGGCCCAGTGGCCACGAAAGGCTGCGTTACTGTAGTGTCACACGAAGTGATGCTAAGGTTGCTCGAGATCGTAATTTCGGTCCTGGCCATGGCGGACACATGTAGAGGCATCTACATGGCCCCATGGGGTCAAAAAATTTTGAAAAACACTCGTGTACTTAGGTTTAGGTGCACGTTAAAGAATCCCCGGGCAATCAAAATTATTGCGGAGTCGCCCACTACGGGGTGCCTCAATAATCGGATCGTGGTTCTGGCACGTAAATCCATAAAACTTATATATATATATATATATATATATATATAATTATATACATACATACATACATACATACATACATACATACATACATGTTAGGAACCCGATGGGCTTAATCACGTTTTGGCCAAGCGTCATTCCTTCCGGTCAAAAGCCGCGCACCGTTGAAGAGTTTTAGCAAATCGCAATCCTGTTCTCGTCACCACTGGATGACGAAGCTGCGCACGCCGCGGACCGTCTTCCCGTCGCGTAATTCATTACTCAAATTTAAACTTTGGTGTTTTACGAGCCGAAACCGCGATCTGATTATGAGGCACGCCGTAGTGGGGGGACTCCGGAATAACTTGGACCACCTGGGGTTCTTTAACGTGCTCCTAAATCTAAGTACGCGGGTGTTTTCGCACTTCTGTTGTAAAGGTAGCTGTGCGTGTTTAACATGACGGTCGTGCCTGTATATTGTGTCCGTTCCTCGACGCAACGCACGTCAGCAAGTGTGGCGAACGTCCGCTAAATATTACATTGCCAAAAGAGTACCTCATTTCCCCCCCCCCCACACACACACACACACACAAAATCTTGTCCAAGTGGGAACTTGAGGCGTGTATTAAGCATAGGTGTCATATATAAGACTTTTCTTCATTTTTCTTCGTTTTTTTTTTCGTGTAGTCCTCCCAACCTTATTGATAGCAGAGTCTTTGATAGATACTTTCGCCGAGTCCCTGATAGACACTGCGTGTGAGGTGCCGCTGAATCGCCTGCAGGGTGCGTTACTGACGCCTTTCTGGCACGGGTATACCCACGCTGCGCTCAGAATATGCCCCAAAATGCTTCCTATGTGCACGGCTGCCAGAAACCGGAAACACGCCGCTTGACACGTCAAACGCGGCAAGAAGATAAAGTCGTCGCGTTGCCTCGGCGGCAAGAATCCGCATGTTCGTCTCACGCTGCGTTTGCGAATTGTTGGACGAAGAAAATAGACTATTCGTTTGCCGGGAACCAAACGAGATGTCGCGGCGGTAGGAACCCACGCCTCCGCCTGATAAATGGGCTCACGCAAGCACTTCACCACGCGCGCATATGTAATGTACGATGTGCTTACGCCATATATTACGATGAGTATAGAGACATGTGCATTCGCCGGCACTCTCTCCTGACAAGCGCTTAACTGAGCATAACTGCGCCGTAAACAAGGAACGTCGCCGGAGCCAACGTTTCGACTAGAGGACTTGCATTCGTCACGCAAGCAGGTGCTTTCACTTAGCACCGTTTGTTCATAGGTGCACCGGTTTATTAATGCGAAAGCATTATATGTCCCAAGAGGCAGAAAAGCCGGCGTTGTAGGCAACGAGCAGTACCAAAGATCATCATCAGTGACGTCATGAGCGTTTTGTGTGACGTCAGTAGCAATACAGAAATAAAGTTAGAGCAAGTTGGAGTAAGGTGACTTAAGGTGGAGTAAGGTGACTTAAGGTGGACTAAAGTGAAATAAGGTGAATTAAAGTGGATTAATGTGGATTAAGGTTGGTACAAATTAGAGCAAGGTGGATTAAGGTAGGGTTGTGAAGGACACGTCACAGTGTATGACGTCACGTATCAAACCAATTAATTAGAGAAGTCATGAAGTTTTCGCATTCAAATGATGTAAGGATACTTAAGTGACTAATTTTTTTTCTTCAACCCCCTTTGATGTTGAGGGAGAGTGAGCTATGCCTTCGTCGTCATCATCATCATCAGCCTGTTTTTATGTCCACTGCAGGACGAAGGCCTCTCCCAGCGATCACAAAATGCGTTCATAAAGGCTGCTAATTAAAGCAATTGCTTCCCTGACGAACCAAAGTAACCTTTTCGAAGCACTGGTTTCAGCAACGTTAGTTGTTTTAGCGCTAGTTTTAGCACTACGACTTCAAGCCTACATCCTCCTGTGAACATCTCTCTTGTTTTGGATCGTTCCTGACAAGTGACTCGGGCTTTGTATTCATCACACGAGGAATCCGGGAGAAAAATTAAAGAGAGAGCTGTGATGAGTAATAAAGGCAGGGAGGTGAACCAGACTAGAGCACTGCACGGGCCGATTTTTGCAGCCCGAGCCCGGCCCGGGCCCGTTTTTACATTGGGCGGCCCGCCCGAGCCCGATCAAAACTTTTATGGCGAGACCCGGGCCCGGCCTGGGCCCGGAAATATTCTACGTTACCCGCCCGGGCCGGCCCGCCACCCCTTTACCTTAGGCCCGAGCCCGGCCCGAGCCCGGCCCGAGCCCGGCTCGAAACCGGCCCGAGCCCGGCCCGAGACCGAAAAATACATGTTTTTCAGAGTTGAGAGGCCCGAGAATAACTCGCTGCACGTTACATGCGCACCACCAGAAAGCCCGAGCCCGGCCCGGGCCCGTGTCAAAAAACCCTAGCCCGGCCCGGGCCCGGGTCAAAAAGCGCTCGCCGTGCCCGAGCCCAGCCCGAGCCCGTGAAAAAACTGCTCTACCCGGCCCGGCCCGGCCCACGGGCCGGGCCGGGCCCGGGCTTTCGGGTAAGCCCGAGCCCGTGCAGTGCTCTAAACCAGACTACCCAGACTAACCAGACTAACCCGTTCGCTACCCTGCACTGGGAAAAAGGGAAAGGAAACTGAAAGATGAGAAGGAGGTAAGTTCACAGTATGCACGGACACATGCGCAATGAAGCAGTCATAGTTCATATCGCCACAAGCGGTCACATAGGCTGATGCATCGCAAGAAACGAGGAATCTGGCTGCGCGCAGAAAGAAATTTGCTTTTTCACTCCCGCGTCACATTGTTCTAGCGCCCGCAACGCGTGACTCTGGGGGAGGGGGGGGGGGGGCGGGTTAATCCGGAAGAGTCCACCTAGTGGATTGCCCATTTGAGCTGTCGCTGATTGGCTCCAGCTGCACAAGCGTGAAGGAGACTGGCTGGCTCCTTCTCGCTCCTGCTGCTGGAGCCAATAGCAACAGCCGAAGTGGACAGCCCACTAGGTAGACTCTTACAGAATACCTCTCCTGCTCCTAATATTACGTCACCTCAACGATACCAGGATGTCCCTACTACTGCAGCATAGGGTGCCTGCGTCCGTCCGTCCGTCCGTCAGCCAGATGGCTGAGACGTGACGTGTACAATGACGTACGCACTAGGTACACCTTTAGTCAGCCAGAACCCTGGAGCCGCCGTGACGTCGGGTAAGCATGCTCGTCTAAGCGGAGGCCTGGGTTCGGTTCCCACCCAGACAGAAATGTACCAAATTTTCTTTTCAAATCTGCTAATTTACTTTGTTTACAGGCAATTCCCTGGGAAATTTGACGTAGATTACAGCATTTTTTGACGTCTTCTCATTCTTCGCGCCGTCGGCCATTTTTAGCACCATTACCCGGCCACGCCGTCGCCAACGACGCCGGATTTTCGCGTAATGAGCCATATAATACTTTCGCATGAACAATAACATTTATTGGTCCCAAAGGAACTAAGGCCCCAAGTCCGGGCCTCCTGGCAGGATCCTGGCCTAGCAGGTTCCTGACGTGCCGCACCCGAAGCGGCCACCATAGTTTTTCAAACTTTCGCTGAGCAGTGGTCCACTCCTCCCAGCCGCCGGGACGCTAGCTGAGCGGTAGTTTAGATAGTATTGTCTTTCTGGAGATGGAGTTCCTACTTGGAGACGCCGGCGGCGTCTGAACACAGCCCACTCCAAGGGAACCTGAAGTGTCGCCAAAGCTGTCACGTGACGTCAAACGCTCGGAAGACGGACGTCGGCTGGTCTGTGGACGTAATGATGTCACGCCGCGCTCGCAAGAAAGCGGTGGTCGCCGCAGACAAAAGAAACCGCAGGTCCGGCAGACGCGGGGAGTTTTCGCAACTTGGTCCGTTTGACGATTGCGATGAAGGGACCTGCGGTGGACAAAACGGCCTTGCGCTGCCGAGACCGATAATGAAACGTTGCGGGATGGAACAACAGTAATGTTCCCAGAACAATGCTCTCCGTAACTTGAGGTAAAGAAAATAACGAAGCAGAACAAAAAAAAAAAAAGAAAGAAAACGCAACTGAGAAGGAGTGCGGCGCGTCAAACTAGGGAGGCTAAAGACCAATCTGTCCGCAACGATGTCCAGAGCAGTAATTGCTTTCGCCTCTGGCGTGTTTCCTGTGCCCTTGAGGAATAGAATGGGAAACACGAAACCAGCACGGAAAGTAATCACGAAAAACGAGAAGGTGCGTGTATGTGTGCGCCTGCGCTGCGTGTGTGTAGAAAAGAGGTTGAGGGGGAAGGGTCTTACATTGTTCCCTATTTCGTACTTTAACGGTCCTAGGAGCTCGCTGTCGCTACCGCGGTACTCCTCCCACACTTTTTTTTTTCCGTGTTTCATTTCTGGTCGATTCCCGTTTCCCGTGTACCTTTTCTTTCTCTTGCGACGCGGGTGCGAAGTTGTTGTGGGCGACGAGACGCATCTCGTCCTCCCTAACGTCGTTCTCCCATTGTTCGGAGACACTGGCGAAATTGAAATAGTGTTCAGTGGCCCGCGAGACAGGAAACTTTCGCGGTCGCGCCTAATGGTTAGCGGTAAAAAGCTCTTTGCTTCTTGATTCTTTCGTTCCTTCTTCTTTTTGAGTTAAAACGCTTCTCTGGGGCGAAATATAGAATTGTTGCTCGAAGGAAGCGTTCAACACGCTTTGGTTGTTTCCCTGTTCCTGCGCCCTTCCTCTCGCGTTTGTTTTTTCATTGTTTTTTTTTATTTTGTCTGTTCACCGCGGTGATTCTCTCTAACGACCGAACCTGTCATGGCGTCAGTTCGCTGAAAAGGTGTACAGGTGATTTTGCTCATCTTTGCATTCTCGCGAGGAAGAAGTATCACCGATATCCCAGTGCTCATTTGGAGAACTTTCGTATTCCGTTTCTTTTTCGTTCCACTAGCTGTTTTCTTCTTTTTTTTCTGAATGTTTCGCTCTCGAGACGATGGTGCTTAATGACCGAAGCACATCACGCCCTTGCCGCTTTTTTTCAAGACAGCTGTGCCGCTGCTCTTGCTGCTCGTTTCGGTATCGGCCTGATGCCGGAGTTCACTCGGTCTCTGAGAGGGCTGGATTCGTCGCGTGTCGCAATATTTCATCTTTGTCGTCCGTGCCGCAGTATTTCATCTTTGTCGTCCGCTCCGCCCTGCCCTAGAAGAGATATACCGTTGCTTGGTCGCGATGAGGTCCGTTTCTTCTCGACGCCTCCGCTCCGGCGGAACGTATTAATCTCAGCGACTCGTTCGTTATGAGCCCAGTGCTTCTCGAAGGCTTGGTTTCTTTGCCGATCCAGACACCGCGGGGACGGTGGAAAAAAAGTCGCACTTTCGCCCGAAAGGCGAAGCATCAATTGCGATAGTTAATTAGTAGACTAGCTATACGAAGTAAGGATAGTAGTTTTATCGGCCGTATAAAGTTGTAAATATTCGCTTACAAGCTAAATAAACAAGCACGGTGTCACGTGCGCACAGGTAAACATGAACACATCTCGCTCGATGACCGCGGAAACTCGTCAAAACGCTGGAGTGAGAAAGCGCGCCAGCGGCAGTGAGCAAATTGACCTTCGCGCTGGCTCTCGCTTGAACGCGAACTAAACGTCGAAAGCACAGCGTATACAAGGCTACCGGCACTCGACGCATGCACTTTGTACCCATCGCTTTGAAGATGAGGCCACAGCGAGCGCACACTTCGGCTACATCGCAGATCGCTTTCAAGATAGGCGCCCGCGCGGCAGCTCCGTGAGATGCAGCCGCAAGACCGCGCGCGCTTCCGGCCCCCTTCCTCTCTCGCGTGCGCCAGATTAGGCTGCAGTTGCCGGCTCACCGTCGCACGCATTCACTCGCACACATAGCGCACGGCGCGCGGCGACGGTTTTATCGCCGTTGGACTTAATACAGAGCCTCACGGCGACGACGACGGCGACGGCAGAAATGCGCTTGGAGTGTCCATATAATTGCTAACGCAATAAAAAAGAAACACGATCGAAACGAGTTCTCCAACTACCCCGATGATTCTCAAAACCAGCAGTGGAAATCCGTTACGTAATGCGCGCGCTCTCCTGCGCAGACCGACAAAAAATATCGTCGTCCCATAACACCCGAGTCGTTAGCCGCCCATGCAGCTTGGCAAATCTGCCCCAGAACTACTGCAGTAAAACCTCGTTATAACGAAGTTGAAACTAGCGCCAGAATTACTTCGTTATATCCATTACTTAGTGAACTCTATTATCACATGTATTTCAATATGAATCTCTGATGATTTCAAGGGGAATTTCACCTGCTTTGTTATATTCATTATTTCGTTATAACGAGGTTTGACTGTAGCACTGTTTTTGTCATGGTATGGCATGGTATAATAATAATAATAATAATAATAATAATAATAATAATAATAATAATAATAATAATAATAATAGTTGTAATAGTAATCTTAGTTCACGCATCTGCCGATTCTGGCGGCATGTGACCGAGAAGTGTCCGTTGTTCCTGGATCACGAGGGCCACACTTTATATCTTCTTACGGGGTGCACACGACATGACCGATTGCCAATTCAGCCACAGCGGATGAGTATGACGTAGCTCAGTGCCGCCGAATCGAGTCGCACATGCAGTAGCACGCAGACGAGCTGCTAACAGCGTGATTGGTTGCAAGGAAGGGGGGGGGGGAGTATTTCTTTAATAAAGTTACTGTGTAGGCTCCCTTCCCTAAAGGGGGCCTATAGACGAGGCAACCGAAAGTTTGCCCGCGCGGCAGCGCCGAATGCTCCCCTAGCGCACCGATGGAAGTCTCGAAGGTCGTCGCTGTGCCAGCGCGCGCCCGTGGTGTGTACGGCGCGAGCACTCGTGCGCGTTGCTTTCGCGATGGCGGGCGCGACTTCATCAACCAGGAAAGGTAGCACGCAATACTCGCAATACTGCTGTGTTGTTGATTGCTACAACAGCCTCGAAAGCACGAAAAGTCGAAAGCCGCCCGTGAAGTTTTACAAATTTCCTGGGAGGTGGTACGAGAAGGGGACAGACGACAAGCATGGATAATTGCAGTGCGCTGAGTCAAGTAAGTGATACTTTCGCATTCGCGTGCAATTATCACAGCCGCTCGATAAAAACGCAATATGCCTGTTTGTAGCACATGGCCGTTTGTTTAGTCGTGTCGCGTAGTCGAATCGTACAGTGAAATCCGCCGTGTTAGCGTAGAGGTAAATGCATACGTGTTGCGACGCTAAGCGCGACTACGCGAGCTCGATTCCCGGCCACGGCGGCCGCATTTCGATGGGGGCGAAATGCTAGAACACCTTTGTTACCGTGTACTTTGATTTCTGTGCATGTTAAAGAACCCCCGGTGGTCAAAAGTATTCCTGAGGGCCCCCATTACAGCGTGCCTCATAATGATTTCGTGGTTTTGGCACGTAAATCCGTCAGAAAAATGGTAAAGTACGACTTTACCATTCGGCATCGGATTCGCCGTCGGATTGTTTACCAATCGGCTTCGGATTGTTTTTTGAATGTACGAGAAAACTTAATTCTGATACGAGGAAAGTCAAACACCAAACCCCTTTTACAGCATTTCTACCAGACCTGCGCGCGTCGGGGCAATAGCAAACAATTAATAAAATAATAAAAAAAGGTGCTAGGGCCTTCACATTTTAATATAAGACCACTTATATTGCCCCTGGAAAAACTTCTTTCCAGCAATGCATTTCAGTTTAAAAAAAGAATCCGACTTAAGGCGATCGGTGTAAGCTTGGTCTTTGTAAGCTGTCTTTCCCACGTTAAGTCTTGCAGTGAGTGAAGCCTACTTGCCATATGCGAACGATGCGATGCGAACGGGTCCCGATAACGCTATCGCGTTCCACTCTTAAAGGCGAAGCTTAAGCGTCCTCCAATTTTTTTATGTTGTTTTTGTACTGTGCGTTCACTCGCGATTGGCAAGGACAAGCTCAAGAGATTTCCCTTTTCCAAACGCTGCAACCTAAATTACTATAGCTATGCGGGTAATGAAAGGGGCCGCACGCTACTTGTCTTTTGTGTGGTAGCAACTCGTATTTAAGCCGCGGTCGTCGCGTGCGTCGGTAACCGGCAGATCGGAAAGCAGCGACTCGAGATATACGAGTTATAGTTGGCCATGCTTCCTAGGTTCACTATATCCAACCATACTTTAAGGTAACTGCCCCTTTGGACATTCTTCCTGGTTCACTCTTCCTGCCAAGAATCTTCGTTTCGTGAAGTAGCCAGCGATCGATTCGAGCTTACTTTAGCTGCGGCGGAGGCATTCGCCCGACGAGAAACTAGATTTGCTTTGATAAGGCATGCATCGCTAATGCTTGCGCTCGTGCTGCTGGCCCCAAGGTAGTCAATGGTTACCATGGTCTGCAGGTTCATTTCGCGGAGCAGTCTGTACGAGCCATTTCTCATGAGCAGTGAAAAGATACCTTGCTCACTAATGCAATGAGTTGCAATGACTCAGACACCTGCATTGAATAATGCATGGTATACATTAAATATTTATACAGCACGATATAAGTCATTATGCGCATATGTAGCACTTACATTGTTAATTTTAGTGCAGATGTGTGTTTTCGCTGGTGCGCTCTGGGGTTTTGTGTACTCTGGGAAGGAAACTGCTTTAGCGTTATATTAATGCAGTTCTGTTCGTGCCATGCAGTGATGTTATGTGACAAGTAGTAGGATTGCACAAGTTACAGGCACTAGCATCGCCTAATCACCGGATAATAATGGCGTGTAAAGTCTGCCAAAAACATCTTCATTTGTGATTTCTCTGAACCTAAGGCTGAGAGGGTATAATGAGCTATAAGCTAGGCCACGTTGCTGAAGATAGGAAGAGGGTCTTTCTCGTTAGTATCGTGCCATGCTTACTGGTGCCTAATGCATGTGTTCTTTCTGTGCTGATAGTGCTGATGCCACTCCCTGGGGGCTAAAATGAGAGCAGCCGTGTGCGCGCGCCCAGCGACCAACGAAACCAACGGCAATCGTCACCGTCGCTGCACATCTCTCCAAGCATGCATGACCGCTTTGCGATTGCATCATAGAGAAATAAACGTGACTAAATTACTGAACTAGGTGTATACCTCTAACTCGACGTTGTATACGATCTTGTCGGACACCTGCGATACGCACTTGGCTTTCACATCACCGTCCACAATTTGTTCAACGCCATACAGGTGTGGAAGCTGAGGTTTCTTGAGGTTACCGCCACGAAAAAAGGTGTCAGCGTCGGCAACTTTCTTGAAGCCGCATTGCAATCTTTGCGTCGTGGTTCCGAAAGCACGCGATCTGCCGCCGTCGAAAACGGAGCGCCCTGAGCACCAGCAGCGAAGGAAAGCGCGGGCCAAACAATGTAAACAAAGCGGAGGCTGCGCCACGGCGCAGCCGCGCTGCTTGACATTTCCACATTGCGGGCGCTCTCAGGAAGGAGGCGCAGTTGCGCCGTCTGGCGATGGTTTTCTTGTCTATACAGTAACTCAATTCTGAAAGTGTCCACTCAGTGGACTGTCTATTTCGGTCGCCGCTGATTGGCTACAACTGTGCAAGCGACAAGGAGGCATGCGTAGCCCAGCCTAACCCATCAGCATTTCAGCAGCTGCCTGAATGGACAGGCCACTATGCTCCATCTCACTAGTCGTTTGCAGCATTGGTACAGTGGCTAGAATAGCATTGGCGAAACTACGAGTCGTGCACAGGTAATATCCTTGCGCAGCGGAATATAGTTCCGGGTGTGACTGTCTGCCTAATGGCGGGATTATAGAGATCTATTTTCGCTTAGTACATGAAACGTTACACCGATACGTGACATGTTAGGACCTTTGCGCATGCGCGTCGTACACCCCGAATCGCTGCGGCGGTGAGCAGAAGACGCCGCGCGGATGAACACATATCGAGGGGGCATTCGGACTTCCCATTGGCTAAGGAGTCCAGCAGCTTCCGCTAGTGCTGGAAACGACTTGTGAGATGGAGTTATGGGTGGACACTTACAGATTAACTCCGGGCTTAGCCAAGTCGCGGCCCTCTGCATGCAGGCTGAATCGGCCGGTCTGTTTCGTCGTGCGAATCCGCGAGGAACTCTTTCCATGTATCGCCCAGAGACGAAGGAAATTAAGGCGCAGCACAGGTTTCGTGCTGCATTCCAGAATTGTATTCGGGGTTGTATACAGTGATACGGAGAGCGCGATGGAAAATGAATGTAAACAAAATAACAAATATTTCTAAATTAGCCAACTTAGAACTCACTCAGCATAAATATGAAACACGGCACTCGTCATAGAGGTCGTGGGATCGAGTGCCCGAATTAAATCTACCTCAATTAAGCTGTGCCTTAATTAACTTCACCTTAATTAACACCAAAGGCTCGCGGGTTCGACTCCCGCAAAAGGTCGAGGGTTCGTAGCCTTTTCGGACATCGTGGTCCCTAATGAACCATATAATGCTTTCGCATTGATAATGAACAGATCGAGATGCGCGCGCTCACCTCTCTCTCTCTCTCTCTCCATTTCCAGGGAGCGGCAAGAAGGCCCTGCTGGAGGTCGTGGCCCGGCGTGCCATGGGCCCGACCCGGGGCCAGATCCTTCTAAACGACGTGCCGCTCACGCTGCGCCTGTTCCAGGAGCAGTGCGGCTACGTGGCCCGCCGGTGCAACCTGGTGCCGGGAGTCACCGTGCGCCAGACGCTGCACTTCGCGGCGAAGCTCACGGTCGCTTCCAAGGTGTCCGGCTCCGTCAAGAGAGGCAGGGTGAGCGCGTGCACACGTCACTTCCCCTTCCACTCGAGGAGCCACGTTGCTGGAGAGACGAAACAACAAAACACATTCGACGTGAATTATAGACGAATGATTCCTGCGGAAATCCGAAAGGTTGAGGTAACTTTATGAAAGAAAGCCCGAAAAAATTACCGCGAGGACCGTTAGACATATTTGGTTCGAATCTCAGAGTAGTTATGTAGAAGTAAAACAGTAGATACAAATGCGTTCAGTATGCACGAAGCCTCAGAATTTACCGACACCAATGAGATGGCGAAGATTGGTTCGGCGAAAGTTAGCTATATACGTTTAGATTATCTCTGATCAGTAAAGAAGGAAAGAAAGAAAGAACGAACGACAGAAAGAAAGAGAAAAAAAACAAAGAAAAATTAAGTGCACTGCCACCTGAAAGCATGTAAGCAAGCACACATTAAGGAGGTAAAATTAAAACGTGTGATGGACATTGAGACAGCGTTAGATGTTAACTGTAAAGTTCAGTGCGGTGGCACATTACATTGGCGTTCCAGCTAACTTTGTTGTAAAGTGCACGTGAGTGAATAGTTTTTTCAGGAAACATTAACGAAGTGTCCTCACACTTTGTCAGGAGTACTGAACGCTGCGTGATCGTCTATTGCAAAAGCTCATTAGTCCTCCTTCACTCCGACTTCCTCTGTTTTAGTCTTACCTTCTCCATAATTAACACGCGCATGCGGCCGGTGCAATCCAGGTGAAGCAGGTGATGGCGGACCTGGCGCTGAACCAGGTGGCAAACAAGGAGGTCAGCAGCCTGTCCATCAACGAGTACCGCCGACTGAGCATCGCCATCGAGCTGGTCAGGGACCCCGGTCAGTATTCTAAGTTCAGTTTAACATCCCCGAGGACCTCTGTGTATTACATGGAGGGTAGGGTTACACGTTGCTGTTTTGCTCTAATACAAGTTCTAAGTGTATGCGAATAGTGATTTTTGAGACCGACTCGAATACAAACCGAAGAGTGCCAGTAGCGAATAGAATATAGAATACTTTTCGAGGAGTTTTCGAATACTAAATAGCCATTATCGCAATATTCAGGGAGCAAGAGAGAGAGAGAGAGAGAAATATTTTTCGAATACTAAATAGCCGTTATCGCAATATTCAGGGAACAAGAATTCAGGATCGCCAGTCAGCCACTAGAGCCTGTAAAGGAGTACGTTTATCTAGGTCAATTACTCACAGGGGACCCTGATCACGAGAAGGAACTTTACAGAAGAATAAAATTGGGTTGAAGTGCATACGGCAGATTGAGCCACCATCGTCGGCTTACCCCCACACACGCTTTCACTCGCACATATAGCATACGGCGCGCGGCGATGATGTTATCGCACTTCGTCTTTATACGAAACATCACGGCGACGCCGCTGACGACGGCGGAAATGCGCCTGGAGTGTCGATATAATTGCTATCGCAATAAAAGCCACTAGAACATCTGAAGCCACAAGCAGCAATATTAGCCAAATCCTTGTAATAACCATCATACCCATGTTAGGGGAACGATCGCAGCGCCAACGTTCCCCCTAGTAATTTTAGTAGGAAACTTTACGTTGTAATCCTTGCAATGCTTTTTCCAAATCATGCTATTCAATCTAGCCCCAACGCAAGCCCTAATTAAGGTAGAGTACCAGACGGCATGACCTTGTGCGAGATTTGTGCGTTTGATCTTTGCGGTTGCTGGATTGTCAAAGTGACGCATATAGTTCAAACTGACGCCATTCTCGACCGCGCAGTGCTCGTGGTGTTGGACGAGCCGACGGCCGAGCTGGACCCGCTGAACACGTACTTCGTCGTCTCGATCCTGGCTAACCACGCCAAGAAGTACAACCGGCTCGTACTGTTCACCATGTCCAAGCCCCGGTCGGACATCTTCCCGTTCCTGGACCGCGTAGCCTACCTCTGCCTCGGCGAGATGGTCTACACCGGTGAGAGACTGTAACTGTGTAAAGTGTGAACTTCTCTCTTTCTTCTCCTCTTTCAATCCCCTTTCCTTCTTCCCCAATGCAGGGTAGCCTACCGGGCTCAGCCTGGTTAGCATCCCTGCCTTTCCCTTATGACATCTCTCTCTCTCCGATCAGACTGGTGGCGCGTCGTTCCGTTTCGGGCGCAGTCTACGCAGTAGGTGGTGTTCAAAAACATGACGTACCACAGCGTGTTTTTCGACTGTGCAATCGCTTCTGGTGCATGCAGTTGGCAAAAGCATGTCCTTCGAGATTGGTTTCTGTTATTAGGAGGGATCGGTCGCTGGGGTGTGGATTTGGACATTACATATTGTGCACGCGAAGATAATGCATCAAAAAGAAAAGTATTGCTAAAAATAACATTAAACGCGTGCCGCATACATCTTTAGTCACTTATAGCTGAAACTATGCTGGAAGTGTTCATAATATGGGAAAAGTGTTTTAGCAAACGAGCTGAAAGTAGAAGGCTGTGACTGTACTCTCGGTGCGAGTATGCAGTCATGTAGTGGGTTCACTTCTTGCATTGTTTTTGACAGTGTTTTACACCAGGCATACTTTTTTCAAATGGCTAGCTGCATGCTTTCTAAGCAAAGTTGACGTTCTCATATCTACAGTTCCCGTCGAGAGTTCTCGGATAAAGTCCTACTTGTAAACTTGACAGAACTCGCTGAAGAATCGAAACTTTTCAAAAATCGCAAAAGCAGCCCGTTTTTCACGAATCCGAAGATGAAAGAAATGTGGCGAAAGTAATATTTTCAATGGACAGATTTGGTTGGCCACTGAAGGGACACACGTCAGCAAAACCACACAACATCGTTTTCTGGTGTGTTCTAATTTCACGCCCGCATTTGAAATAGTCTACTTAGACAGCTAAGAAAAGACAGCTTCTAGCTGTTCAATGCATAAAACGCCGTTTCGTTAAGAAAGTAACTGGTAACACCCTGTATATTGAAGCGTTTGTAACCAATTTAGATAAAGTAAAGGTTCATTGTAGTTTGCCTTCGACGCCGTAACTTGCACGTGTTTCATGCGCATTCACACATGTCACCGAAGTTGCGAACCAGGAAGATACGTGACAGGAGATGACAGGAGATGACACACAGATGACACACAGACGCTGCAAAAAGATGCGATCTTGCTCAGTGTGATGAACAAAGATGAAGCCAGAGACTCCCGGCTTGCATGGCAGATGCAAGTAGGCAACGGTGCATTTAGCACAGGCTCACGCAGAAGTGAAAGTTTTAAAATATCACGGGTGCTTATACGGGCTCTGTCAGTCCGAAATCTGACGTGTCTCGTCCGTGCTGACTTCATGCAAATTAGGACGCGTTCTTTTAAGACGCTGCGAAGGTAAGCAATAAATGTCACAGTTTCGCCCTACGGGCGAAGCAATGAATGCGATAGCAACACAGCAATGTCATACGAAGTAAGGTGAGCGGCTTTGGTAGCAATATGAATTGTAGTAAACATGAGCTGATTAAGTAAGCAGGTGTGCTGCGGCGTAAGTAGACCGACATGAAGAGAGACTCGATAACCACGAGAAGGCGCGTGTGAAACGGTGGTGTTGATGAGAAGCGCTTCCCGTGGGCAGCGCGTGCGAAGGGACACACCTGTAGCTCTGCACTGCCGATCCGGGCAGCATTGCATGTGTAGCGTGCGTTGGAAAATGTGGCCCGACTATTACTAACTAAATGAACAAGCGTGGTGTGAGCGCGCACAAACAAACATGAATAGATCACACTGAATGACTACAGACAACGACTGTCAAAACGCTGGCAGCAAGCGCATACGCCGCAGCGGCGAAGGTACGTGCGGTCTATCGCTTCAACGGAAACTGAGCGGCGAATGCACGGCACATAAAGGTCAGATCCGTGGGGAGATAAGAGACGGTGCGGGCGAGCGACGAGCGCGGTTGTTGGCACAGTAGAAGTGCGCCCCCCCCCCCCCCCCCCCCCCGCCCCGCTCCCTCCGGCGCTGGCTTCCCGCTTCCTTGCTTGCGCGTGGGAGATTGAGTGCGTTCGCTCTCCGTGATAGCGCGCGTCCCCGCACGCTTCCGCTCGGGCATACTGCGCGCGGCGAAGATTTTATCTATAGGGAACCTCACGGCGACGGCGACTGCGACGCCGACGGCAGAAATCCGGTTGAAGTGTCCATATAATTGCTATCGCAATAAAATTAGGCGCCTCCTTCCGTCATGTTATCTCACTAACGTCGACACGCGCGGCCTCTAGCATTCACTGGACGTCGCGACGCGCACGGAGGCATACACTGAGCTCAACAAAGCGCGCTGACAGAACATAAGTTGTACAAACACGACTCTCTCGTGTGGTGCAATTTTATGACGAAGCGACATGGCAAGTTTCCTGCACTGTTCTTTCCGACGAACACGCTCCGAGTGTGACAAATACAAAGCGCCAGAATTGTGCTGCAATAGTTACGAATACCGTTTATATTCTGCTTTTAGTCCTTAACCATTTCAGTGTAACTGACGTACCGGTGCGTTTTCGTGTTTCTGTCCTGCCGTGTCACTGACGCGAGATAGGAATGTGGGCACCGTGCCTGGAGAGCATTTACCATTATTCTTGTCATTTTTGCCCGTCTGCATAACCAAATTTAAACCGCCGTGTTCTCTTTATAATATCATAGGGAAAAGGAAAATCTGACGCTGAAGGTGCGCACCTCCGAAAAAGAAACGACACTGACCAGGTCAAGAAACACCGTAGTGGGTATATTATATAAGAGTTGGCGCTACAAATATTGCTAACGAACCGTTTTAAAGCGCATCTCTTAGGTGCCCGGTCTTGCAGCGAACGTCGCCGTTGTCCCTCGTAACCGAGCGAAGGATGAAAGAGCGATCGCGGAGCGCAGCGGGGGATGAAAGACGGCGAGAGCGAAGAGAGCGCGAGGACGAAAGCGGAGGAGCAGGGTTTGGCGAAAGCGTGAGAAGAAAATTTCCGCCTCCATTCCACCCTGTGAAAGTGGTTGTACAGCGAAGCTGTTGCCGACGTTAAACAAGCGCCACCACCACGAGGCGTCGCACGGTCGAGATCAATGTAGCGTCCACGACATCGTTCGCGCCCTTTGTGTTGGTGCACGTTCGCGGCGCCTTTCTTCTTCTTTTCTGGAGTTTTACGTGCCAAAACCAGTTCTGATTATGAGGCACGCCGTAGTGGAGGGCTCCGGATTAATTTTGACCACCTGGGGCTCTTTAACGTGCACTGCAACGCAAGCACATGCACGGGCGTTTTTGCATTCCGCCTCCGTCGAAATGCGGCCGCCGCGGCTGGTGATCCGATTCCGCGACGTCGTGCTCAGCAGCGGAACGCCTTAGCCATTGAATCCATGCGCTTGTGCGTAACCCGCGTTCACGAAGTGAACGTCACTGTAATTTTTTAACAGTCTTGCTCTGATGTCGATTACGGTCGCAGCACACACTGCGCGACCGACGCGACGGGCAGAGCGCCCACTCATCAAGGACAGATACAGCGTGTGCACGCGCGCCCGCAGGTGTGCCGGAATGCAGCATATATACTCATTCTGGTAGACCCTCCACCTGGTGCAAGTGTGTTATTGAACTAATTCAATTTCTCAAAGTAAAGTGCGTCACAAAATTTGTAAAGTACGATTTACGCACAACCTGCAGACATGATAGCATCGGATTGTAATTCGAACGTACGAGAAAAAATAATTTTGTTACGCGGCAACTCAAAATTACACTAGCTCTGGAGAAGAAAATATTTCTTTGTCGGACGTGACGGTGTACTCGCAAGGACGCAGAAAATTTGCCGGGGTAGCCGTATACAGCTTCGCTGCAAAAAGCGGAGTGCCGGCGGCGACGAGCGCGGAAACAAAGCGCCGGCGTGGGCTTCTGACCCGCTGTGCATGCGCAACTTTGCCTGCGCCGCCGAATTGAGCGACGCCACCGGTGGAACAGCTTCGTCTGCCGCCTGCTGCAAAATGAG
Organism: Dermacentor silvarum; assembly: GCF_013339745.2. Classification (NCBI taxonomy): domain Eukaryota; kingdom Metazoa; phylum Arthropoda; class Arachnida; order Ixodida; family Ixodidae; genus Dermacentor; species Dermacentor silvarum. The sequence continues at coordinate 83,546,026 of NC_051164.1, forward strand.
GTGCGCCCGCCGCCGAGAGGACCCCGTCGTTCAGACGAAAATTATTTGCCACAATATATGACGAATTCAAAACACCTAAACAGCTGGTCTTAAAATTCGCATTAGGGAGTTTCGTAATCGTCGGTGTATTTTTTCTTACAATGTACAACTCGCGAATCAGTCTTTCACGAAAACAGGTGAGCATGCGCAGAATGATCCTTTCCCAAGGAGATGTCGCTGCCGACATCCGCACTGTCTGCCATGATCGCGCATGAGCGCGCATGACAGTCGAATCAACCACGATGTAGTCTCACGAGAGCATGTGGATGCTACGGTATTGTGCTTGAGAGTGCTCAGCAGCGCAGCGCGCTCACAAAACAGTATAGTCTTACGACTCTCGAGGCAACGGCAGACGGCGTCTAAGTTTTTAGAGACACGCTAGAGGAAGACTGACGGTGAATAAATGTACGCGTGTCCCAGCTAACGTGGACCAAGGTACTAAAAATAAAGAGAATAAAAAAAAGACCTAAGTGATATGGCGATGGGGAAAACGGTGGTTTGTTAGCAGTCGCCTTGTGCATAGCGGTGAGTTTTTCTGCCATCATTGATTAACTAATTAGTAAAATTGATTGCTTTAACTTATAATTACTTGCACAACTGCGTAAGTTCTAATGTCAAATTGTGCAATGCATTCGGAAACGAAGGTACACAAACGGAGGCTCGCGATGACTATGGCAATGGTAGATGTAGATGGAAAGAGCGTAGACGTGTGGCACATACCTAATGAGAACGATCGTATTCTTCTGATCCGACAACAGTCATGATCGTGATATTCATCCCTTCTTTGGTCGTCCTTTTCATCGTAAATGCAGGTTACACTCGGACCATGCTGGAGTACTTCCGCAACATCGGCTTTCCCTGTCCAGAACTGGAGAACCCACTCATGTACTACCGTGAGTATTGAAACGCGACTTACTCGGACACAAAACTATGTGATAATATGTGGCGCTTCAGAGGGAGAGGCGAGCTTTGATCTAGTCTGCTTTCTTCGTCTTTCTTTTTTTTCTGTTGGTTTATAAAGCAAGCATTAAGGAATGAAAAAGAAACAGCTGCATGGTGATACTAATTTAGCACAGGTAGTATTCCGCAACAGGCGGAGATTACCTCCACGATATATCGCAGTGTCCAGGTAAGCTAACTGACAAGGTTAACTAACTAGCTACTCAAATATTCACGTTGAGAAAGATGACTAACGGACCGATGCCTTTGGGACAGATGCCTACAATCGCCGAATCGTAGCCTCTTTTAATTGATGAAATCGTATCCACTCAGCTGAACTTCGGCGATTTGCGCAAGCTTCGAGATGTGCGCCCCGGACCACTGCTCAAAACAACGGCTTTCTTCATCAGTCTCGAAACCGATGGAGGAAGGGAATCTGTTAATTGAAATGTCACTGTATTTGGTCGCACGTTCTGGGAACAAATATTCCGAAAGTGGCGCTAGATTTAGAATTTATGCTAAGCCGACATGACCTTGATCGACAGATGATCAAGTTATAGGTTTTGATGGTAAGGAGAGGCTGGTGTACAAAACAAGAGCAAAAAAAAGAACGGACGGCTCTTCTGTTCTCCCTTTCTTTCTTTTTACTTTTTGCTCATGTTTTGTACGGCTGCTTTTTCAATACAAAATGTTATACTGTTTGACTTGAAATTCAAAATTATATCACGTTTCCTAACATGAATAACTAAAAGCTTAATTGGTGGAGGTGTTCATGTTCGTGTAGACATTCATGTGGATTTATTCGTGTGGACAGTCTCCTTTGTCTTGCAAGTAAAGTCCGCATCTGAACACGCCGAAGCAAAAAATAAAAAAGCACGGTACTTCGAACATTCCGAATTCCGTGCGACAAACCGATCCTTAAGTCACCGATATGCGACAGCAAGCGGACAGCTTGGGCAGAGTAAGCAGTATTAACGGCTATTCGCTGCATTATAAACGCAGTGGGTGGAACGAGGTGCTAAAACGTAATTACCAACTCAGTAAAGCTTTCGCCTAAAACACTCCAAAGAATTACTTCAAAGACGCTCAGCCATCTCATTATTCACCTCTCTCCGCATTTCTTATCAACCGGACTTACATCGTTCAATGCCGTACACCAAAGAACCCACAGCTGACTCGACGCGAAAAGACCGATGGAATTTTAAAATTCTAGCTCACACAACACGGGCCTCTGAACGCTTTTCCATCGACCGACTCCAATTCACTCCAGACACAGCTGTATTAGATTAGATTAACTTCCTACGTTTCCTTTCGAAGCTACTCCACCCAACGAGAGAAGAATACATAATGTGCTTTTCGCGTCGAGTCAGTCGTTCGAATCTCGTGTCTAAAAAAACCAAACAAACAACAACAAAAGCAATAGCGAGAACAATGAAGACAGCGAGACTACAGTGTTGGCATAGAAAGACAGAGAGATAAGAAAGGACTGCGCAATGACATTTACTAAACCTCTCGGACTAGCCGGCTTCTAGCGCAGCTTCGCCTTCGGGGAAAATTTCAGCCCCACTTTATAAGCTCGGGGGGAAGCGCTTAGCTGAGCGTGACGTCAAGCCATCGCCAGAGGCCGCTGCTAAGAGCGCGCCACTACGCGGCAATCCAATTCCGAGCGTTTTCGTTCAAAACAGGAGGGCAGAAGGGTCAGTACCGTTGGCCTGCCCTCCGCCTTATCAAAAACCATGCAGTGTCTTTGGAATATAACGTAGACGTCGACAGATCAGCGCCTACAAAACTACATTTCTCCAATGTGCAGAAAGCATCCCAACTCAAAGACATCTCGTAAAAGAAAAGAGATCAGAGAAAGGACAATTGCAGGGAGAATCCGGTTTGCTACCCTACACTGCGACACGGGAGAGCGGGAGGTAGAAATCTCAGAAGCAGAGAGAGAGGGAGCCCAGACACTTGCTTACAATTGGTCACGATCACACTACATCATCACAGCACAAGATCACGCGCATCCTAATGAACGCATAATTCAGGCTACAGCCGTTTGTGTAGCTCGGTTGCCTTTAAAAAATGTAGCAGTGCCTTTTTTACCCTTTGCTGCGATGGCTTACGAGGTCGGCATTCACGAATGGTTTACTCTGATAATGGCCTGTTATCAAAGCGCGCGAGCGACATCTCGTAGATGTTTACATACTTTATATGTAAGCTATTCCGTAGCAGCCCTTGTCTACGCAGAGGAGCCGAGTATAGCGCCCAGCCTATCAGTGGACACCACGTGCTAAACACAATCTAGAGAAATTGCCAGAAATCGCTGACGAGAAATTTATAAACGAGGAATATACATGCTCATAGACTTTGTATGGGCTACCGCTTACAGTGCAGGCTTGGCGAGTGTGGTACTGGGCCTTTCTGTGCAAGAAATAAACCTGTGAGGAGGCAAACTTTTTCTACAAGATGTCCCCGGAACGTGTGTATGCGGACAGCCTTAAATCACTCTCTATAATGAACCGGTGATTATAGAAAATTGTTTTCTAGCGATGACGCTCAATCGGAACACCAATCGGAACGACCAATCGGAACAGCGAGCAATGAGATTCTCAAGAAAACAATAAATCAGGAACGTTTCTTGAGCTTAAAGCTTCAAGAAGTCGCCCTCTGATTATCCGACGCCGGCTGTAGCTTCCACACCGGTGCACGGTTTTCGAGCGAGACAATGCTCCATTGCAAAGCCTGGCCGCGCCGGCCGAAGTCCTCGCGTCGAGGGGGCACTCAAGGAGGCGACGGTTCGGGAGAGCTACGAAACCGAGAAGAATGCCAGCTTTATTCGCCAAGTTAGACGGTGAACCGGACAGTTCAAGCTGGCCATCCCCGCACTTTCAAGACATGGCAAGCGCCTCTTCCATTTTCTTTCTTTTACTCGCCCTCGGGCTTTCGCGAGACGAACGTCGCTCTTGATTGAAAAGACTGCTTGGCTTGGAGTATAAGAAAGCGAAAAATAAAAAGCTGTGTACGAGTTTCCCTGTGACGGGCCGCACATAGTGAAGGGCTATTCGAGGAGTCGGCGTAACGCGCGCCGTGTACAAGAGTGCCCGCACTTTACTCGACGCGTCAGGTTGCCGCGTTTCCCGAGTTTTGTTCTTCGTGCAAATGTCCACAGACTTCTGACAAGCAAGCATTACGCGCCTCTCTGCTTTTCTTCTGTAGAGTAAGCTTGGCGTCAATTTTGGAAGCTGGACACGTGTCGAGTGGGCTTTGTCAAGCACTAAAAGCTGCTGATCTGTGCTCGCAGGATGAAAACACTTGGAAGTCTCTCGAGGCGACCGACGTCAAAAGCAACAAAATAGAGGCCCTTCGCACCGAACTACTACAGAAAGCACTCGCGAAATAATGTTCACGTCTCTCTTGGACACAGTACTGCTGACGTAGTACGTGCTCTTGCTTATCACTCGCCGCTCCCTGTACATGTTGACGAACTTGCATTAGCAAGTTGCATTAGCAAGGTGCAGATGTGCTTCTCTGCGGAGCTCCCCCTTATTTTGCTGCAGCGTTGCATCGTGGCGTCATCTAGCGTGCACACGGCGAAATAAGGATGTGGACTCCGAGATTATGGTGCACACATTTGCATCTTTTTTTGATGTTTCATTGAATCTTTGTTGTGTTTAATTATGCATACGACACACAAGAGACACCAGACGAGATGACACAAACCTGTGCAAAGATTAAGTATAACTTGCAATCACGAGTAAAATTGTGTGTTATACTTATCTTGAAGGCAAACATGACACACCGGCGGCTTCAGCCAACAAGCTTCACGAGCCAGTTTAGTATCATTTGTCACGGCGCTCTTTGGCCATACTTGGTCCTCGCGCCATAAAATACCACACGTCATCATCACGAGCCAGTTTAGACGCTATGTAAATCACGCTACTGATGATAGCGTTTCGTCTAAGAGACACAGAAAAAAAGTCACGAGGTAGTGGAATCCTAGCCACTGTGTATCGTTGCGTGCGATGAATGGGCGGGCCAAGAAACATAACTAGCACATACTGTGGTGTACGCATTGCACGTACCTGCATTACACACAACATTACACAGCACACGAATTTCTCTCACACGTATATAACCAGGCTTTGCAGATCCTGCTCAACGAATTTTTCCTCAGCACGTGGGCGACTGGCTCCTTTCCCTCGGCTTCTATTTGCAATGTGGCATCAATAACTACGACTACTACTATGGCAACAGTGAGTGACCTTGTGGAGAGAAACTTCACTCGTGGCCTATTTAGAGTTCCTTTCACTCGACTAGTCTATGGAACATACATGTTTGCTTGGGCTTCCGATTCTGGTTTCATCCTCGATGAACGTTTAGTGCCATTCATCAGGTCGCGCACAACTACCGGACCACAAGGAAAGCCCAAGGGTAATTGGAAAATGAAGAATTGAATGAAATGAACAACACCAAGAAAGGAAAGAACAAGAAAGGAAGCTTTATCCAAAAAAAGAATCGTCTTCATCAAGGCAGTCTCCTTATCCTACAAGTGAGACATACAGTTGGAGCGCTTTTACTGCAAGGTAATACGTCCGACATTATGGCCACTCCTAGTGACCCACTGGACTCAGCACTACAACTAGACTCAACACCGCGACTGAGGACTCCGCCGGAGACACCGACAGCGACAACTCGACGAATCGCTTATAAATTCAGCTTTAGAAAAGATGTTTTTAAGCCGTTGCTCTCCGAAACTTCATTCTATAAGATCCGGGTACTACTCCGATAACTCGACAACAGTCGCCGCTACTACACCAGCACGAGCTACTTTTCAGCCCAGTACATCACACCGGAATAGTGAAGCCACCCGACAGGCGGCGCCACTTGACATTTTCAGCGCACCGATTCGCGCAGAACACGTTTCTCTCAGCGTATCAAGCAAGACCTTCAAAGACTTCGTGAGTCATGATCGCATGACGCCATTTAGACAGGCCGGCGCTTCCGTTGCGAACCATATACGTCTCGAACCAGGAATTACGAACGCGCCAACCGTTGCTGGCGTCGCCGTTTGGCTTTGCAGCGAAGCCGGCTATTCGGGTTTATGAGCGACACTTGCGCACCTCCACGGTTGCGCAGTGGCCTGCACAAGTTTGTGCTCGCACACGCCAACTTGCACACGCCGCCTGACGAGAACTGAACGTGCTTCTACTACGCACGAATTCCGTACCTCACATCAGCAGGCATTGAATACGTTCGCCTCACAGACGTCTCCTTGAATCGCTTCCCTATAGCGCCTTTTTCGCGCGGCTATCGATTTGAGAAATATGTGGCACAGTTTTCGAAACCTCTAAAACGGCACGATCACTCCCCCGACACTCTTTTCCTTTCATCGTGTCTGGTTCCGTCCCTTCTTTTTGTTTGTCTTGTTTTGATTCCAACATGTTATAAACGAAACCAAGAATCAAAACAGAATTCGACACAGAGGGCGAATAAACGGCCCACCCGGGTGCTACTCTCCGAAAATGGCGATGTTGCTTCGTGGGAAAATAATAATAATAAAAAAAGAATGTAGCCCGCGCTTACCTCTCTTGTCGCTCAAATAACGGTAGGACGGTTTTCGTTTTAAAAAGTGTCGGGGTGAGACCAGAATTACATTATAGGGGGGGGGGGGGGGGAGAGAGGAAGGGCCCACCAGAAATGGGAGTGAATGAAGATAATAGGAAGTGAACAAGAAAAAAAAGTGAAACAAGCAGAAGAAACCGTGGGTCGAACGGCCAGCACCATGCCACGTTGAATGACCAATAAATCGTTGAAACTGCCAATGGCCGACTCGCGTGTTTTCACCATCTCCGAAGGCGACGGCCGAACGCTTTTTCTCGTTTTCTTCTTTCTTTCCTTTTTTTTACGTAGTTTCTGTCACACTGTGTTACACTCACGGCAGTTAGGGACTGTTCTTGTTCAATTCTTTCTTTTTTTTTCATCAATGTTTTGCGTTCCGTCTTTATTAGGCATACAGCTGATCACTACGCAAAAAAAAAAAAAAATAAGGAGCATAGAGCACGGGAACAGTTCTTAATATAGCTCCTTTTTTTTCCCACTTTTTTTTTTGTCATCTGAATGTGTTCAATCTACGGCACACGAGAACAGAGAATTCTTTCCTTTTTTTGTCCGAAGTACTCGAGCGTGCGAAGGAGCTGATTGCTTTTCGGCGCGTACATGGCTGTACAGGGATTCAGCCAGGAATTGCCGATTCCTTCGAAAAGAAATATTTAGTTTTTGCGCCTCGAGGATTTTTTTTTCCGAGCCGACGGATTTGCCTCTATACCCTGCCGTTTCTACAAGTTGTCGCTGTTCACCGGACTCCGATTTCTTCATGATGGCTTTGCTATATGACGTAGTAAAGGTTCGAACATATAGCCCAGAAGTTCCTATTTCTCGCTGCCCCTTGAAGAACAATGCAGTCTTTTAGACCAGCGGGCATAATCAAGAGGCAGCATTCGAGGAAATGTTCTGCTTCCTCCTAGTCGTATTCAGGGCTCAACAATTTCTCCATTGATTCTGAGGAAATTGGAAATCTCTATGGAAAATGTCACCGGTCTCTACACTGCAGTGCGTGGGAGGAATTAAAAAAATGGCACAAAACAAAGCAGTTCTTGACCGGCCGTGTTTATTCTGTTTATATTTATGGGCTAACCAGCCCTTACGTGTTGTATGTTTTGTAGGATTTAATGAAGTACGTTCTCATCCAACGTCTCTAAGAGATTTCGGCGCTTCGTAGAGGTGTCGGTTACTCCTCTGCAACGGTGTACGGTAAAAAAGTGAAATACCTTGAGAAGAACAAAGTTACAGTGGTGCAAAAAAGCAGTCACTCACTCATTTTTTCTTGCGCTAAGTACAGGAGGACGCCACATGGACGAAACGGACACCGGATATGAAGTGGACACCAAGTGATGACACACGGGAGCGCTAAACTCGTTCAGATAGATAGATAGATAGATAGATAGATAGATAGATAGATAGATAGATAGATAGATAGATAGATAGATAGATAGATAGATAGATAGATAGATAGATAGATAGATAGATAGATAGATAGATAGATAGATAGATAGATAGATAGATAGATAGATAGATAGATAGATAGATAGATAGATAGATAGATAGATAGATAGATAGATAGATAGATAGATAGATAGATAGATAGATAGATAGATAGATAGATAGATAGATAGATAGATAGATAGATAGATAGATAGATAGATAGATAGATAGATAGATAGATAGATAGATAGATAGATAGATAGATAGATAGATAGATAGATAGATTCGTCTGCTGTTTTGACGTGTATATTAAAAGAAATCGGCTGGCAAAATGAACGTCTGTTGATATACTACGGTAAAACCTCGTTTTAACGAAGTACAAGGGGGAGCCAGAATTCCTTCGTTATATCCACGACTTCGTTATATATGCCTGTTTGTTCAAGAACTTGTAGCTTGCACATATAAACGGCAACAACAACGGCAATTTCGAAAATATCCTGCAGTCTGCCTGGCCACGGTGGACCGGCGTTCCCGCGAGCGCTTCATCGAGTCCAGCAGCCAGATTCAGACGCTGGTGGAGAAGTTCCGCAACGACGGCGCCCGCTACCGCAAGGCGGGCCCCCCGTCGGAGCTGGGCGGCAACCACACGGGAGACGCCGCGCAGTACAAGCTACCGCTGACCGCCTACGGCCAGCCGTCCTGCTGGCAGACCTTCTGGGCCATCTACGGGTGAGGCACTAGACGCGTATAGCATTTCTAAGCGCGGTGGCATTGAAAGAGACGCTAAAGCAAACAATGAGTTGTATGGTATTGGGCCTCGCACGGCGAGGCGGTCGAACGCGAGACCTATACGAGGTGAGGCCTAACGGCCGGGGCCCTGAGCGCCGCAGAGAACCGAGACGCCTTGTTCTGTTGAGGACCAAACGAGAGAGATTATAGTTGGAAACGGTGAAAAATTGGGTTAAAGTGCAGCGCGATAACTGTCTCTCAATAGAGGACACCTCAACCGCGCTGCACTGGGGACCAAACGACGACTGAGTTTATTAGGAGAGGGGGAAGGGATCAGCGTCCGCGCTGATTACAACATTGGGCGCGGCGGTGCGCCAGTGTTCAGGATCAATTCGAAACCGAAACAAGCAGAATACAAGTTGTGCTGTATGTGTGTGTGGTGCACGTTCAAATCCACGACCCAGAGACGATTTCCTCTCGAGTATAACCTCCGTGAATGTCGAAGGCTATGCTATTGCGGGTCTTATACGATGGAAGTGATTGCGGAGCCGGAAGTGAAGTCACGACCACCATGATTTAGACATGACCTCTTATTAAGTTACGTTTTCTACAATACCAAGAAAAAGCGACAGTCATCGTGAAAGGGGTCCTGGTAAGCCACAAAAGGCGCAAAAAACAAAACGCGGGCGACGGCGCCGCCTTGAAGTTGCCGCACGGGCGCAGTGACGCCATGGATTTTGGCGGAGTCTGGAGCCTGGCGGAGTCTGGAGCCTATAGTCGGCGACAACAATAAAAAGTTGCATGTACGCTGCCCAACTAAAACACAGTTTGCATAGATGCGCCAGCCAATTAGGTTCACTTACTTCCGTGACGTCAAGCGGTTTTGCGTTGTTTTAAAACAGCTATTCCTTGTCGTTCAGATCTGTCTTTGTGCCACTGGTTTCAGGATGAAACGTGAATGTCCTGTCAGATACTACGGGTGATCCTGATATCAGGCGCTCAGCCAAAGGCTTGAAACAATGAGCCTTTACTTTACAATCAACCCATATAACATACGTTAGCGGAGTAAAGTGATTAAGCTGTGATCAGGCGCCACTTGGCGATCGGCTGTCTTTCAGAGATGAAGAGTAGGTGCTTCTGTGTTTCTTGTAGGTCGAGCTCGTACCGAATTTATAGGTTGTCACCGACTATAGGTGATTATTTATAGGTATAAATAGACTGCACTGTTTTCCAAATGACCCAAGGAGTGAACTTAGCGAGTTTCGAGAACTTGTACTTCGCCCCCCAGTGACCGAAATCCGAGAAAATACTTTACAATTTATGCCGTCACAATTTGACGTACCGGCACTGCGGGTTCCAGCGCGATGTTTAAAAAAGAAAATATACTTTCACCTTTTCTTCCAGTAAGCAACCTTATACCGCAAAATTAATGAAAATCGAGTTTTAAAAGAAACACGTACAGTGTCAGTCTGAACTTTGTGTTCCCGTATATGAAAGCGTGCACATTTTCGAAATTGGATAACAACCGGTGGGCTTTACGTTTAATAATGGAAGTACCAGCCGAGTTTGAATGCTTTCATCGTTTGTGGTCAGACAAAATGTACATCAGAGGACGTCAGTACGCAGGGGCCAACTGCGGGTATAAAACTGCGGGGAACACGCGGCAACGGTCACGGAACAGCTGCTTTCTGCAGCTGCCGACAGGTGGCGACACAAGTTTATCCGAGCGCTCCCAGCAAAACTGAACTTGTGTGCCGAAGCACGCATGTTCAATCTTGCTAGAAGCGCTTGGATTTAAAGCGGACGGAAGCATCGACTGGTCAGCAGTCTAAATAAGCAAGATCCGTTTAGAGTATTGGTGGAAGATAATCATGGAAGAGATTGATACGACCGGATCCGTTACAGGCATATAGTAGAAGGTGGAGAAGTTATGATTAAGCGAAAAAAAAATTAAGACATGTGTACAATAATGCTGGAATGAAAAGCATACGTATCATACCGGAGTAACTCAAGCAGGCTAGGTGACTATTTGTCACCGTCCCGCTTCAAAGGGGATGCCAATTAATCATCATCATCATCGTCGCCGTCGTACTTGGCAGCAGCTGGCTTCCCCATAGACGAAAACAACTTTGCAGGTGTCATATTTGTAGTGGAGAATAGCAACTGTGGCAAGTGTTATATTTGTAGTGGAGAATATGCATGCAGCGCTGTGGGCACTGCCATCGCTTCGGCGCAATACCCGATCGCTCTCGCGTTGATGATGCAAAGAGCTAGGACTGTTCCTACAGAGCCTCTTTCGATGCCTTGAACGAGTTTTAATAAATCCGCCCTTCACATTGAATGATTCGAACCATAAAATGCGATCGTTCTTTGAAATTTCAGTAACAGCAGGGCAACGGTAAGCTAAAAATAATTTTTATACGTTTTTTAAAGAAAAACGTACGGTCCTGCAAAGGGTACAGACCACAACTGCAGGGATGCTGCAAGTTTCTGTTATGTGTTTCTCATCTTGCTTTCGTTGTCGGCTTAATACGCTAACATACCAACTGTAGCGGGGGAGGGGGGGGGGGGGGGTCTTTTGACAGGCCTAGCATCCATTTGCTCCTACTCCAGTTTCCTGTCGGAGGAACAAATCAATCAATTTTAAACTTTAAGCGGCTCCAGCACTCGTCCCTCGTACGTTACCTTCACTCTTTCTGTGCGAAATATTTTGCAAAGGCTAAGGGAAGAGTGACACTAATAACCTTAATTGGTGGATCACTTTCTACATCGTGGGCGTACAGCCAACGTGGAATGATCGAATCGAACCCCTCCCTGTATTATAGAACGTTCCCGTACTGAACAATTCACCTCGAATCACTGATGATTTATTCGCATCCCCTTCGAAACGGGGCGGCGACAAATAGTGACCTAGCCTGCTTGAGCCAATCAAGCAATATGTAAATCAGTTCAGCATTTTGTCTAGTTTCTCCTCACTATTTTATATGTTCCTTAAAACATCTTTATCTACCTTGTATAGTTACCTATGCCTGTAACGGATCCACTCCTCCCAATTTCTTCCCTGCTGAATGACAGCGTCATGCCTCGACAGAAGTGGTCGCTACGCTTCATGATCGTGCATATCAATACTTTGAAAGTGTAGCCCATCGACCAGTCGATGAGCGGCGCTGTGTTCAACCCGGTGTAATGGGAGAAAAGTTTGAGAATATGGAGGTTGACCAGGCGAAGTTTTAACACAAGTGTATGACAAAAACTCGTCTGGCCGGGAGTAATGATAGCCATAAGAATAAGCGGACGCTGTCCACAAACACGAAATGAAAAAAACAAAACATTTCGGTTCCCATAGGGGCGGAGCCTTGTTCACAATACAGGAGCCCTGTGAATGACCCTTATGGAAGCCGAAACGTCATTTTCTTTACTCCTTTGTGCTCGTGGTCGGCGTCCGCTTCTTCTTTCGACAACGCGAAGTCTCAGTTAGCGAGGTAGCAGCAGTACCTGATATCACTAAGACAGTTGTCTATATATATCCACAAATACATCGGCGCGGAAACGACGACGAATGCTAGACATTGGGGAATGGACAAAGAAAGCGTCGCTTTAGCCCCTTATGGACACGACATATAAACATCCAGAATTTTAAAAATATTTTCTATCTAAACGTGCAAACCACATCAGAATAAGCATAATCAACCAAAAAGAAAAATATATTCTGCGTAATTTTTTTTTCAGCAATAGGGGGAAAACCCCCAGGCAGGAAACTGGAAGTCGGCTTCACCCCAAGCCACTTAAAGCTTCGTTTTCAATTTCTATAGACTGCTCTAACCATATGTGAAGCATAGGTGTACATTTCATTTGCTTTGTATAGCATGTGTGACACTACTGCAGCTGGATATCTTGCATGGGCCTGTCTCCGTTGACCTTGCTGTCAAAAGACAGTGAGTCGCGTGCCAAACTTCTCTCCCTCGTCTGGTGTTCCTGCGCTAAACCAACAAATAACGCTTGCTGCCTGTAATGCAGTAGTGTTGGCCGAAGGCATTTAGCAAGAACCTTCGTACTTATAACTGAAACTCGCCACCGGTATTGTACGTGCCGGAGCAACTTATCGGGATTCTACGAAGGACAAAGACGCTTCCCACGTGGAGTTGGAAGACTTTTCCCACGAGAGGCTGACAAGTTCCACTCCCTGCCACCGCATCCAATGGCGTATGCGAAAAGGAGCGATCGATTCGGGAGTCGAAAACGTTCTTTGCGCTTAGCGGGTTTATCGACTCGCTTTGGGAGAGTCTTGTGAAGGACGCTCTTCTTATCGCTGTATACCGGAGTACTCAGTGTGTTTACGGAAAAGTTGGCGGAAGTGCTAAAGAACACTTTGATGGTGGAATAAAAAAAAATATTCCGCTTGTTGTTTGAGCAGCGGATGTGTAAGCTACTTGATACCGACAGGCGTGCGCAAGATGCATTAGGAACTTCAAGGTTTGGGAACTGACAGCGTTTGTCCAGGAAGGCCCGGGGATTGGGGTGCTCCATAGAAGCCAAACCGGCAAAATCCAAACCTGGCGCATGCGTAGGCGTAATACCGTTCCGTATTACGCAGCGTTGACACCCCAAAGAACAGCGAAAACGTTTTTCATGCCTCAGTGTCGTTTGTACACTGACAGCGAGGTCTAGTTTTGTGTACACAGCCGCACAACCAGCAGATTCCCAACAGGCTCTGACAGGATTCAGCGTCGGGCTGGGCACCGGAAAAAAGAACACCTCGCTGGAAGAAGATGCCGGATGCTTCATACAAGCAGTTATATACGCAACCCCAACATCCAGCAAGCATGCTGATTTCCAACAAGTTTCAAAACGGTTCCAACAAACAGAGCCACCATCTTCCCGAATCATCGTTCGATGGATAGTGCTGCCTGTATCAACTGTGTCACCTGTATGTTACTCGTGCACGATCGTCTGCTGAAAAAGAAATTATAGCATAAAACTATACTTTTTCTTGTCACAGTGACAACGGGGCTTATTGCTACTATGTCAGATGTTGCTTGCTTTGTTATGATAGCTTTTATGCACATGTGTGTGATTCCCCTGCAAAGTGGTAAACACATGCGTGTCAACTAAGTCGCAACATTTGGACGACGCATCGTAAAGAGAGCTGCTCTGTTGGAAACATTTTGGAGGCTGCTTGGATGCCTTGTTGGCAAGAGCCAGCCGTAAGACGGATCGAATGCTGTTCCGCGCTTTTCGAGCAAACGCATGTCGGACGACGCACAGGAAACACAGCTGACCGGACTGCAAGAACGTACCAGCAACTTGCTGGAAATTTCATGGGTGTGCTGTCTGCCAGTCCGTACGACTCATCGCGTAAGCTGCTAAGCAACTGTTTGGTAAACACATTCGCGTCAAAACCATCCTATCTAGCGGGCAGCAAGACGGCTGCTCAGACTTTAGGAACCTGCTAGCGCATGTTGGAAACCTGATGGAATCTTGATGGGAGCTTGTTGCGGGGCTTGTTTGGTTGGCACAAACAGTCGTGCCAACAAACCGTCCAACCAATTTACACCACCTCATCTGTCGGGCGACGCACTCGAAAGATGGCTGCTTGGGCTGTTGGAACTTCTTGAAAACCTGCTTTAAAACTTGTTGGTTGTGGTTGTTCAGACAACTTGTCGCGCGAATTAAACGAATAATTGTGCGCACCTTTCTCGCGCACATCGCGCGGCGCAGCGTATACGAAACGGCAGGCGCCGCGTCTCGAAAGAATGGCTGCTCTGGCGGTTAGAATTTCCTGGTACTTGATTGAACCTCACGGAATCTTTCGGCAACTTCTTAGACGAGCCTGATGACATCACTAATCGTGCACTGGATCAGACACCAAATCGCACCGCATGTTTTCTGCTTTATCTTGTTTGTTTGTTTGCTTGCCTGCTTGTTGTTTGTTTGTCTGTTGCGTGCCCTTCATGCAACGCACCACCTTATACTGTCACTCTATATGCTGCACGTGCGTCTTCACGATCGCAGGCGGCTGTGGGCCTCTACGTTCAACTGCAACGGGCGCGCGTTCGGCCAGCTGGCACTGCGGCTCGTCCTGATGCCGGTGCTGTTCGCCGTGCTGCTGTTATTCTACTTCCCGCTGTCCGGCTACCAGCAGAGCTTCCTCACCCGCAACGGACTGTTCCTCTCCTGCTTCATGGCGGCCACGTTCGGATCGGCCGCCATCACGGCTCTCACCTGTGAGTGCTCGCTGTTCTGCAGGGCTCAGATTTGTTCGTTGCTCGATCATCGGTCATACGAATCAATGAATAGTTATTAAAGCGAAAGCATTTTATGACCCATAAAGCGGGAAATCCGGCGGCGTGGCTGGAGATGGTACAAAAAGTCACGTGGTCACAGAGACGCACCGCGCCGATGGCCGGTCTATATATAGCGCAGCGCGTCGCGGCGCTGCCAGTCGGCGCGGTGATTTCGTCGAGTTCGGTCGTGCGCTCCGGTAAACGAACCTTCGATTAGTCAGTAGCGGCGCCCGGTTCCTTTGGACGTCCACGTGAGGACGCGAACGAGGCCGTGGCAATGCTTTCGCATTCATCCATGTAGGGATACCTAAGTGCCCTTGAATTTTTTTACAACGAAAAGATGCTGCGAAGAGGGCCAGGGAAGAAGATGTGCTATACGTAACTATCCTGGCTTCCTCGTATACAACACACGGAGGGAAACTGCAGCGGCAGGGGTAAAACGGACGCAGTTATGCATCTTTAAATGAAACAAAACATCGAAATGTACAAAAAAAAAAAACTATCCGAACCGCCGCGGTAGCTTACTGGCGATGGCGTTGTTCTGCTAAACTCGAGGTCGCTGCTTCGATCCCGGCCGCGGTGGTCGCATTTTGATGGAGGCGATATGCAAAAGTGCTGCATGTACTTAATTTAGGTGCCCGCGTAAGGAACCCCGGGTGGTCAATATTATTTACTAGTCTCCCACTGCGGCTTTCCTCATAATCAGACCGTTGTTTTGACACGTAAAACCCAATAAATAATTGTTTTAGATATTCGTGTACGTGGTGAAAGTAACGTTTCACGTTTCAAGACTTTCACTACGGCGTGCCTCATAATCAGATCGTTGGTTTGACACGTAGAACCCAAGAATTTAATTAATTGCTTTAAATATTCGTGTACGTACCTACGTGGTGAAAGCATCCGTTTCATGTTTCTTGTTGCGAAAAGCGATTTTCTTTGCCTAAACACAGAGATGGAGATGTGCTACCACAGGGCGCTACCTGGTATAAGGATGCTACGTCTTGAAATTTCATGTCATCTCACGGTATTCTAAACACACTCCGTGGGTGGCTTTCGTCGTCTCTGACCACACAACGGCCTATAGATCATCATGGTGTCGCTTTTTACAAGACTGACGGTAAGATAACCATTAAACCACTTCCATACATTTCGGCAACATCCCGACTTCTTGTTCGTGGTGGGATATTTATGTAATTGGCTTCCGAGCTAACTTTGGAAAGAGCTAGTATTGGAAACAATGTGAATTATTAGGTAGAGCTCTTCAAGAGGTTTATTAACCTCGCGGGACCATCGATCGACCGACACGACCGTCAACACCATTTCGCGGTTACGAAACTACTTTACAAAACTACAGTTACGAAACTACCGACGGCACGCGCATGCGTACAGAGAGTACTGTACTCTTGTCCGAGAGTCGCTATTCTGTTAAGCTCCATATATCAGCTGTCGCTTATCCGCTCCCAAAAGCAAATAAAAATGTGCACACGTGCTCCTGTGCGCACTATGGCTACAAAAAACGGGTGCAAACAATGGCTGTCCCATAAATGCTATAACATTAACGGTACTTAAAGGCCCATTAAAAGATTGCGGTAACTGGAAGAGGAGTTTAATGGCAAATATATACAAAAACTGTGGCTAGAAATCGGGCTATCTTATTACAATTTAGAAAGTTTATAGAAAGATGAAGCCTTGCTTCGGCCCAAACCACTGTTTTTCCAAATCAAGTTCGAGAAAAGATTCCAGGAATTTTCTCACTAAACAGCATTATGCTGTTTTTTTATTATTATTATTGCTTAAATATGCCTTATAGTCGAGTTCCGTGCAGCCAGTAGGATATCGTGCAGCGCGAGAATTCGGTTTATCCTGTTGCATTACGTTCTTTTTTTTATATTTTTCTCCGAGAAGTCAAAATTCCAATCATGTCGGTGATCACGCTTTGAAGAACAGTCGGCGCGTAGACGATCAACGTCTGTCGATATAAGGACTTAAAACGCCGCGTAAGCCTTAGGATAACAGAAAGAAAGAGAACAATTATGGCCGACGAGGGCACAAAGAAGCAGTAATACTCGCTTAGATTAAAGAAAAACAAAACGCTAGCGAGACTGCGCAAGAAAAAAAATATAGCAATCAGTTCGTAGAGCTTTAAGGTAGAATTGATTTCTGTTGGCACAGCGCTGTATCGACAACAGTCGTCGCCCCACGTTCGAAAGCCGACGGCACCGCCGAAAAATCAATCTCGGCGGCGGCGACTTGAGAGAGTGCTGTGGATTGTCAGTCGAAGGGGTTTTAGAGTGAGGTTCACTGAAAATAAAAGCATGCACATAAAGCGTACAGGTAATCTTCTCTAACTAAACCCTAATTGGAAACTGATGGGGAAAACAGCGATCGGCAACCGGTAAACCAATTCACTGCAGATAACTTATCAGGCCTACTTAAAAGGAGTGCGGATGTTAAATTTATAGATCTTCATTTTAATTTATCTTTTCGGCCGTTAAATGAAGGTTCCTGGACGTCGAAACCCTCGGAAGGATACCAGCAAGGCGCGGAGTGCTCTACATGTTTTCTATAATAGCTTTTCGACGAACCAGTCTCTATTTAGTTTTTCGGGAGTTGTACGCGTGATGACGTCATGACTCTGAAAGTAGTGACGTGGCACAGTACACCGGTGACGTTATGTCACTCACTCCGGCTGGCTCGGTCACCTGTTATGCCGCTACATCGGGCGATGCAACAAGCGGTTTACATACACCGTAATTTGTAAATAAATAATGAAGTTTAGTGGTAATACGTGCCAAAACAACGATGCAATTACGAGGCACGGCGTGAGTGGAGAACTCCGGATTAATTTCGACCACCTGGGTTTCTTTAACGTGAGCCCGAATAGTGCACGAGCGTTTTTGCATTTCGCTTCTATTGAAATGCAGCCGCCACTGCCGGAGTCGCACCAGCGACCCCGAGATCAGCAGCGATACGCCATAGTCACTACAGGCTATATACACCTATATAGCGTAAGGTCTGTTATAGGGTTCTTCGATATCTTCCTTCGCTCGTATACGTCTACCATTCGTTAAGCTTCATTTCTCTTATCTGCCTTTTTTTTATTCTTTTATCACGCGGAAGTTTACGCATAGGTTATAACGCATAAACAGAGTTTCAGCTTGTCCGCAAATCTCCTGCCGTTTGCGGTTTACCGGGTTACCGTACGTGTATGGCAGAAAAAACGCTGCTAATGACACCGTGTGACGCTTCTTCCAACCACAATTCCTTTGACACGCATTCGTGTTACACGAGGGTTCTTGTCGAAAAAAAAAACTGTAATAGTGCAACGCGTTCACGATTACGCCACTGTCGAATCATTACGCCAGCAGCGAAGTAGAATGCACTTGTTCACTGCAATAATAGCTCTGTGTCTGTCTGGTACAGTTCCGCCCCACAAGGTGGCGCCACGAACTCTGCCTCTGACGTTTACGTCTGCGGTGACCCATTTTTCGAATGTCGACGCTTTTTATTCGCTTCTCCTAGCCGCACTATGCTGTTCGAATGGTTCGGGTGACAAAAACGGGAGGAAATAGTTCTCGCACGACAAACACTGTAATGACAGGAAAATGTAATTTGAACAAGGAAGGGACGAACCAGCCCAAAAACGTCGGACACAGTTACTGATTAAGAGTCGGTTCTTCAATGCAGTTTTAGTGTGGCCGTGTGATGGAGGCCTTCACGCATTCATTTAGCCTCTATAACGTATAGTTTTAACTATTCTAACCCATTTTGCGAAAGTTTCCGGACAAGTTATAACTAAATGTTATGGAGGTTAATAAATGCGCCAAGGCCTCCATCACACAGCAACAGTAAAACTGCGTTGAAGAAATGACTCTTAATCAGTAACTGTGCCCGAAGTTTTCAGGCTGGTTCGTCCCTTCTTTGCTTTGTTCAATTAAATTTTCCCGTCATTAGAGTGTCTGTCAGCGCGAGAACTATTTCTTCTCGTTTTTGTCACCCGAAACATTCGAACAGCATACTGCGGCTTAGGAAAGCGTATAAAAAGCGTCCTGAGACCAAAACGAGTACGTCTGCGCCCACGGCAAATTCAAACTTATTTTACAAGTGTCCGGCCGGAGAAGCCAGCCGACAAAGGTATATTATGCGGCTAGTACAGGAGTACGTACGGTATAATTTGACAGTAAATCGCCAGAAGGAATTGCTGTATCTTAATAGCTTAACCCTAACCAGTTACGCCTTTACATAAAGCCCGTATATAGTGTTCTGCCCGAGTGCGTCTTTGTGCGTCCCCCTCAGCGAGGCATATGTCATGCTCTAAAGAGCTGCAGATTTTGACAGTCTAATATCGCCCGATTCAGACGTATAAGCAGAGCGAGCAATAATTTAGCATGACTTATAAAAGCTACCAAACAAGTAGGGATAAGTGAAAGCGGCGTGTCTGTTTCATTCGTGGCTGTCACGGAGGCTAACAATAATTACAAATAAATAAAAATACAACAGGCAATAGAATGACATACATCGGCGACCCCTTTTTCAACGCCATTTCAACCGTATTCTAAGTAGGTCACGTCGTGCGTTTAACAAAATGAAACCAGATGGAAAACCACGCGTTTACATTCATCGCCGATTCTCAAGCCGGACATATTTTTTCGCTTAAATCTCATCTTGAACGTCTGAAAAGCGTGGAAGCTAAAAAGATGACTTCGTAGAGCGAGAAATGGATTTAAACGTTAAATATATCTCGTCCAAGTGGCATGTTTCTTCTTGTTACTTCTGCCTACACTATTCGTTTTAACAAGTCATTCAGTTAAGAACAAACAAAAGTTGCAAATCGCAGCAGACGAAACAGACCAATGAGACAGGCGGCAAGATAGAAAAGAATGAATATAAAATAGGGACGTGTATGAATAAACGAAGCAAGTTCTGGTCACGTGGATTCTTTAAACGAGACCGAGACAAAAAAAAAAAAAAAAACTCATACCACAAACTTTCCCTATGTCGGTCAGGGAAAACTGGGTCAGGTGTTTTCACGCGAATAAAGGAAGCCGCCATTTTTGCGCCAGGGTTAAGCACAGCTCAACACGCGTATGCGAAATCTTTCTTTCGCTCTTAGAACACAAAATATACAAGCAGAATATTTCGTCAGCCCGCCAATTCATTCGTGTCCAAAGCAGAAGTCCGTTTCGCGCTTTGTTCGTCTGCCCCGCCCGTACATTTGTCGAGCAGACGGCATCCGGCAACGGACGCAGACGACGTTTCCGTATAGCAGTTCCTTTTTTCTTTTCTTTTTTTATTTTCTAGCAGAAAACGGCTCGTTTCCATCACACACGCGACGCGCACATAAACGCGGAGGCACGGCTTCCAACACGGGTCTTTAGCCACTGTCGTTCTCGCGTGCAAGAGGCTTAAACAAACAGGGCGTTTGTTTGGACACCGAGTAGTCACTTAAAAGAAGCCGAACGATAGGGACGACTTCTGTTTCTCTCGTTCGCTAGCAGACGACGTTCGCCATAGCAGACGACTTCGCACACGCTATACGCAAGTATAGAGCGCGTTTGTTTTGAAGTTCCCGCCGCCGCCGCCGCCTCCGCTTTGCTGCTGCTGCCGCTGCTACCGGCCCCGCGGAGGTTGTGTTACGGTCCCATGCGCGGTCATTTTTGTGCAGAGTATACCGTTATAAGCGAAGCGGCGACGCCTGAAACGACAGCGCTACTGCATCGTCGGCGGCAGCAAAAGGGAGACAAGCCGCGCGTCTTGTGCTTTTACGCCGAACAGCGAGCACGGGAGCGGCAACAAGCTAGGAAAACGCCGCTTCCTCGCCCGCCTCCTGTGCCGTACACGCGAGCGAGCGCGAGCTTGCGCTCTCTCCACACTTAGCGCCCCGGTCACGGGTAATTTCACACCACCACCGGCTCACATGTCTCTCTGTATGCTATACCCCCCCTCCTGCAACGGTGGTAGCGGTTCTGGCCAGGAAGCCGTGCCGCGTATTATTTCGGTTGTTTTAATTGCTCCCCTCTGTGTATGACCTGTCGGAAGTGGTCCGACAACCCCTTTCTGCCGTTTCCACTGCTTTCAATAGTACCTTGCTTATTCACTGCGAGGCGGCGTGCGGCTGAACTTTCATTTTCTAATGCGCTAAAACCAATGCATGTTTGCTTTATTCTCATGTTTCCAGTATCAGGCAGTATCAATATCATAAAACGTACGGATATAACATCGTTGTATCGCTCCAAATTCCCTTTTCCAGATTTCGTAACAAACCCACGAACTTCGCCGTGCGGTAGTAAATGGCGCGAAACTAACTTCTGATGTTCTATAGTCTCACATTCGTGTACTTTTAAGTACAGTTCAAACGTTTAGAGATATTAATTCCCCAACTTTGCGGAGAAATGCATTGGTGTTCCAGTTACTTTCTTAACAAAACGTCGTTTTATGCATTAAAGCACAAAAGTAACTGGAACGCCATATGCATTTCTCCGCAAAGTTCGGGAATTAACATCTCGAAACTGGTGTCATCGTGAGAATTTGTTCGAAGTGGATCCGCCTTGCGAACTCCACGGCTTGAATTTGTAAATTGCAATATGGACCATAAGGTAGTTAAAAACTTAATTAGTGAATTTTGCTAATTAATCGATTATGCATTTAAATTTTTGGGCAAGTAATGTCAGCCTCTTCGAGTAGACCAGCTCATGAACTATAGAATTTTGCAAGCTGCCACAGGCAACCTTTACAATTTTTTTGAAGTGTTCGCTGAAACACCCGGTATACGCACGCCCTTTTTCAGACGCCCCGCACCGGACACGGTACTACCAGGAGAGCAGGGAAGGCAAATACCGAGGCCCGCTGTTTGTTTTCACCCACACGCTATTCAGCATCCCGCTCAGCCTGATCAGCGTCTTTGCCGGCGCCACCATCATCTACGCGTGAGTGCAGAACTTGGCTGTCTTTTGAAATATCGCTATTCACTTCGAAGTATCGCCCTTTGGTCGTACCTGGCTCTCGCGCCATAGAAAAAAGAAAGAAAGAAAAAGAGCAGATACTGAGTGTTTTATAAGTAGAAGCGTCAGGTTTACATGCGTTTTCCAAGCAAATTGCTTTCTGATTTCCGCTAGAAGTTGGCGAATACGTTGCATTTTGCAGTGGATTAAATTTATTCATGCGCTGAATTGGGAACTTTAGCTACCTGCTTCGTCCACTGCAAAACCGAAGTGCGTGTCGTCTTCGGTGACGCCACTCAGAAACTTGTGTTGATTACGGTGCACTAAAGCGGTGTCCCCATCTGTCACCGCTAAGTTAGAAACGCGCGTTCCACCGTAAACACCGACAGATGGCACCACCGTTCCTTTGCAGCGAAATCAACACTTCACGGGTACCGAGACGAGGCTCACTTCAGGTTTATTCTGAATGAAGTTGACAAGTAGTACTCGCAACGTGTTAGAAAATATAACCAACTGCAAGATGCAACCTCCGCGCGAAATTGCGGTGGAGATCAGACAGAGCTTTAGCTGGAAGATTAATGTATGCCTAGCGACGCTCATATTTATGCGACACTCAACATAATCGTTATCATTCCAACTTGTCTGCGCTATATGAATGCGAAAGCATTATATGCCCGATTACGCGAAAACCTGGCGTCGGCGGCGGCGGCGGTGTGACCAAGCGATGGTAGCAAAAATGGCTGACGGTGCAGAGACGGTGCAATGCTCGGATTGACGTCAAATGTCTGAGAGAGGCTCGTGTAAACAAATTAGTGGCTTTGAAGAGAACACTTGGTAAATGTCGGTCTCGGTGAGAATTGAACCCGGGCGTCCGGGGTGCGAGACAAGCACGCTTCCCCTACACCAAGGCAGCCACACGGTTCTGGCTGAGTAAAGGTGTTGCTCAACGTGACGTGTGCGTCATTGCACACGTCACGTTGCAGCCATCTGGCTGACTAAAGATGTGGCCTATTTCACCAAAGGGACTATAATGCTTTCGCATTCCCACACGTAAGCAGTCTTAAGTCTCTCTGCCGAACTTTTTTGTTTCTTCATTTTTTTTCTTTTTACTTGTGGACGTTTTATACAGGTGATTCTGGTTTACTTATGATGTTTCTGGTACTGATCAAGCTGTCTGTTGCGTTTCTTCGTAACTTTGCGTCTGGCAGTTGTATAGCTGTTTCAGCAACTTGCTTCTCAATACTATTTCTATGGTTTCGCGCTCTCTGATGCTGTCAAAGCTATTCTAAGGAGGTTGACGATTCCTCGAGCCTCTTCACTGCGGCTTTTGTCGTTTTCGATGGCCTCCGCTTGTTCGTGTAAATTGGGGAAAATGTAAAGCTCGATTTTGTGTCAATTTGCAGCGGCACGGGTCTGCGGGCCGACTGGCAGCGCTGGGCCACCTTCGGCGGCGTCATGTGGTGCTTGTACGCGCTCGCCGAGCAGCAGACCGTCGCCCTGATGATGGTGGTGCGCAGTTCGTTCGCATCGTTCCGTTGGTCCGCCTGCGTACTGTCGCTCTGCGCGGCGCTGGCCTCCGGCACGGTGCGGAGCCTGGTCGTACTTCCAGACTGGACGTACTACCTCACGTACGCCACGTTACAGGTGAGCTTAGGACAACTAAGTCGCTATTATTTGAACGCGTACTGCGAAGCGAAGACGTGCTATCGTTTGGCGAACGATGAAGAGAGAGAGAGAAAGCAAGGAGAGGAAAGGCAGGTAGGTCAACCAAACGAGCGTCCGGTTTGCTACCCTACACTGGGGGTAAGGGAGAATGGGGGAATGGAAAGAGGAAAAGAGGGAGAGAGTGAGAACTGATTGCACGTGGGATGATGCACGGAGCACTATAAGCGGTCTCTTAAACCCGCGCACTTCAAGTAGTGTACTAGGGCACGAATCGCTTTCTGTGCCAGTGAAGGGGGCAGCCACGGTCCGAGTACCTTTGGCTCAGAGAACGGTCTCGAGTTCGGTAGGTTTAAAGTTGTCCTGAGGGAGAGGCGTTGTACGGCGTAGCGTGGGCAGCTACACAATAGGTGCTCGGTGGTTTTTTCGCACCTATAATTGAGTCTCCGCATCGAATGATGAAACCGTTCTTTATAAGGATGGTTCTGACATACCTCTTTATTTATGTTGCCCTCGAGGCCCATGGGCAGTGCAGATGGCAGTGGTGAAGCGAGAAGCATAACAAATAATACGACAAATAAGTAAACAGTACATCATGACAGTTTTACCTAATTATGCGATGCTAAGCTAATGCTTTACGGAATAGTTTGCAAATGTGAGAAATCAAATAAACAGTACGACACGTTAATAATTCCTAGTTATAAAATGTTAAGTAACGGATTGCGGTAGGTCTTTTTATAGACATTGGTGTCAATGTGGTTCAATTGCTGGTGTCAATGCGGTTTTATTGCTGCGATGATCTGGGGAAAAAAAAGTCTGACTGAAAGTGTTAATGTTGCTGTTAAATTCAAACTTTATGGCGATGATCGATGTGGTGCGACACGTAATGAGACTGGGAAATGAAGTCACTGTGAAGGAAATAATGATAATAAATTTGTAAAGCGGGGTATCCTAGTTGGTACTCAGTCCCTTATGCGAAAAACGTACATCGAAGCGCGTAAGTTACCTCTTTAGGCGACCGACGAAAGCGTGCTTTGTTAAGACGGCACTGACAGTTTTCTTGATTTCACACGATCACGGTAGCATAACTCAATGCATCTGCTGCAGTCAATCACTAGAATTTCATCATCATCATCAGCCTATTTTAATGTCCACTGCAGGACGACGGCCTGTCCTTGCGATCTCCTGTTACCCCTGTCTTGCGCTAGCTGATTCGATTTCTATACCTGAAAATTTCCTAACTTCATCACCCCACCTAGTTTTCTGCCGTCCTGACTGCGCTTGCCTTCTCATGGCACCCATTCTGTTACTCTAATGTTCCACCGGTTATCTACCCTACGCATTACATAACCTGCCCAGCTCCATTTCTTCTCTTAATGTCAGCTATAGAATATCGACTATCCCCGTTTGCTCTCTGATCCACTCCTCTTTAGCTTCTTCCAATTTTAGCTTCTTTCAAATGTAAAAAAATAATAAAGATTTGTTCTTCAATCCGCTAATCCGCCTGGAGATATAGAGTCGCCTTTCAAGACACAAAAGAAAATCCCGGCCCTAGTTTGTCTTGCATAAATATAGGTAAATTACAGCGCATTGTAGACAATGCGATGACCACGGAAACGGGACACACGGAAACGGGACACCTTTGAAGATTGAGCTAATAAGCTCTCAGCACGTTGTTATAGGAGCGAAATTAGCTCAAACAACGCAAGACCTACGTAAACGAATTCCTTCTTGTCGTTGCAGCGGTACGCGGCAGCGTTCGTGCAGCAGAACGAGTTCGAGATGCACCCGGGTCTGGAGAACCTGCCATCGCTCAATGGCAGCGCCTGCGGCCCCAACGTGGACAGCGGACGCTGCTTCTTCGTCAACGGCTCGCACTACTTGGGCCACAAGTACCGCATGGGCCGCGGCCAGGCCGAAGTGGACTGTCCAGTACTGGCTCAACTTCGGGTTGTGCTTCGCCTTCGTGGGCTCCTTCTGCCTCGTCAACGTCATATCGCACATCATCCCGCTGCCGGCGTCCATCAAGTCCAAGTTCAGGGATTGATGTACTGCTCTGTCCATCGAGATCATTGTTATTTGTTTGTCACTGATCGCCAGGAAGGCGCAGAAACGAAGTAACATCCGTGACGATACGAAGTGACGCTAGAGTTGCTCGAGCTCGGGTAATGTGCCAAGGTTTCAACAACTGAGGGTTGTCCAGACTCCTGTCGGCGCTAAGGTTTCAACTAGCGAAGGCTGTACGGGCTCATGTTCCTGCTATGGTTTCGACAGGTCAGGGTTGTGTGTGCCAAGGCTCCCCAGAAGGGCACTCCGCGGCCATTTGTCGTACTGTAGACCGACACTTTGCCATTGGCCTGTTATAGTCCTTACAGGCAATCAATACGCCGAACGGGGGTAAATGTAAGAACTAATCACCATGGACAATGAGCGGTTCATTGTGACCGCTCGCCAACCGGAGATAATAGAAGACTGTTTAGCATCTCGAGCTTTAGACTACAAGCCATTTGATATAGGAGTCCCAGCGCGCAGCATGACGTCGTAAAGCTATCCTGCGTGTGCTCTGTGAGCTCTCGACCAACGCGAATCCTTGACCTCCTCGTTAGCATCGGCAAACGTCATTGCCGGATGAGTGATTACTATGACGGAGTCAAAAGTAACTTAAATGATGCAATAACCACATAAAGCCAAAAGACAACGAAGCCAAGGAAAGCATCGGGGAAATTAAGTGTAGTTGAAATTGGAATGTAGAAAATAACGAAGAAAAGGAAAATGAAAGTGGACGAAAAGATAACTTGTCGCCGGCGGGAGCCGAACCCGGTAATTATGACTAATAAAATCGAGCCCCTCGGTTCCCATTCTTATTTCGTAAATGATGCAATGACATTCGGGTAGTTTGACTTTAAAGCTCTTGCGCTACTACTCAATCAGTAGGTTCAGGCGCTGACGGTCAAGAATCTTTGTACCCAAATGTAAGGCGCAGAAGAATCACGTCTTAACCCCAAAACAGAGTCCGCTGCTGCAACGGCCTTTTGCAGAAAAACTTAGCAGGTTGTTTGTTGCGGAAGATATATGCCTCTGTGCAGCTAACAAGACTCTTCTGGATTGGAACAAAACCATCGACTATACTCTGCCGCTGGATTTTTTTAGGTAGCCCCGATGAAGGCCTTCACGCACTGCCAACGTTATTTCACGTGTATGTATATTTTGCTGCCATCTGGCGGCCATTTTGTCGGTAGTATGACTTCTTTCGGGACAGAGAGTTGGCGGTATAACGCCAGTGACTAATTGCACTTATTACGTGTACTTCAGTTACGCTCGTAATTCTTCGCCGAAACAGTGAAAAAAGCAAGGGTCATAATGACAGGGATCAATACTCAATCACCAAGTTAAAGATTCAGTTCAAGTGCCGCTCACTAAACCACGCTGCGCCTGCGCACAGTGCCCTCGGGGCGCTGATATTGAAAGAGGTTCGCGTCCGCCGTGACGTCACGTAAATAACTGAACTTCATCGGCTGGTTCTTCTATGTGAATCCTCCTTGTGATGGACGCCATCGTATTCGCCATTTCATTGTTAGGTTGTCGCCGTTGCTAAATAGAGGAGATACCGGCGACTTCCAATCTGAGTGAAGTGTTTCACGTCAATATATTTCTTTCTATGCAAATGAAGACAAAATGCGCCGTGCCTGCGATAGACGAAGAAAACAATCATATACAGGCTGCACCTACATCTAGACAGATCCGATGGGATGCGCACCCCGTAGAAAAAGTATTCATCTAACTATTACTGTAGGGAATATTTCCTTGCCTCATGACTTTGAAGTACGGTGAGGGCGGACGGATACACGAATGATGAATCGATGCCGCGAGGTAAATTTTACAAAGACTGTACGCTCTATAGCCGTTCCCTTGCCGCTATCTCGCTATAGGCCAATTTCGCTTCAGTGTCCATTGCGCCAAGCAATGCCGGCAAACAATTCAACGAATATGACTGCGCTGTACAGCCTAGGTAACAAGCTAACAACACACCGACATAATAATAATAAAAAAACATTTCGACGATGTTTGCAAGTGGGAGTTATTTGGTTCCCTCAGTGCATCGCAGTTCACCCAAAATACAGGAGAAATGGTAAGTACTTTTCACTCTCATTTTCAATTAAAGCGACGGTGTCTTGAGCAAAAAGGCCACTGGCAACAAAATGGGCAACGGAATAGACGTAGCAGATATCGAGAAAGCAAGGAGAAGAAAGGCAGGGAGGTCACCCAGACCAGCGTCCAGTTTGCTACCCTACACCGGGAGTAAGGGAAAGAGGGAACAGAAAGAAAAGGGAGAGAGCGAACACTGTGTGTGCACGCTGCAATGGGTACAGCGAAGCCCCGTGACACCAAGATCAAGTTCAAGCCGCTGCTAATACGTCATGCCCCGCAGTAACGATGGGCTGCCGTCACCTAAGCGGCACATATCACGATTAAGCCGTTGCAGTACGCAGCCCGAGCCAAGGGGCACGACGCACTACAGAACGACGATACACGGCTACCATTCTGTCTCGTGCAGTTCGTCTAGCACAGTCGGCCACAAACGTTTACGGGAGATGGGTTTCACAACATCTGTGCATTAATTCTCTGTTTACCGGGTGGCGCTTGTTTTTAACACGAAAGTGTTTTATGCCGGGGTCCACCAAGACTTCACTGACGTATTTCCGTCACGGAAATACGTCATACGGAAATACGGAATGACGTTCTTACAATGTACACGAACATAATACAAAGAAAGAAACCAGAAGAAAAAGTTCCACAAAGATGCAAAATTTGGAAATTGAACCCACGAGCTCTCGGTCCGAGACGATAGATCGCCGAGCGTTTAACCCATTGCGCCACAAACGCATTTGCAGAGAGCTACACAGACGCGCCTTATATATCTAACACTCCTCCGTGTACCCGCGCTCTTGCTCGGGGCGGTGCCGCCGCCTACGAGCAGAAAAGAGAAGTACTGCATTATGACACTAACGCGCACCGACAGTGAACGCTTCGGTGGTCTCAGCACTACGACGCCTCGATGCCAGCATTCGAAGGGACGCTGGCATCAAGAAGCACTACCAACGCCAGGTGGCGTTCACCGTACTCAGCACAGCGGAGCGTGGCCTCCGCAATTAGCTCTGAAAATGTTTCTGAAGTTGATCGCGGAGGCTGCAATTACGACGCGCTGTACGCGCTGATTTGACTCGGTGACGATTCAGTTACGTGCTTTGTCTTGCGCGTTGTATTAGTGTGTCAGTTACGTGCTTCGTCTTTCGCGTTGTGCTAGCGTGTGCAGCGTAGTGCAGCTTCCATATGCACGACGGTTGCTCATGGTCATCGACGTTGGTAGTCGTGATGGAGGAGACGTGCCACCAGGCGTCAGCGTGGGTGCATCAACGCCTAAGGGCGCTTTAGCCACAAAACACCAATAGACATTATATATCAATGTGCAATAAACATTACACTACTTCTGTGAAGACACGTTTCACTTTCGTGTTCTATACCGATTCCTATATAAGAGGGATCAACCACATTTTTTTAACGGGTCACTGCGTACGTCACGAGAACTACTAGGTACGGAAACTTTGAATTTGAAGCTATGCGCCCAGGCATCATGGAAATTTCGATTTTTCGCAAATATTGTGTCCCGCAAATATTGTGAGCGACTGTATGCAGTGTCGCGTCTTTTGTTCAGAGCTGTAGGCAGTGGCACGACCGCCAGACATTTTACTCAAATGAAAGCTCTTTTTTTTTCTTTTTTTGTCCACAGAAGGGCGACAGCAGGGACGACGACGACGACATGACGGCGACGATAGCGATGACGTCAAAGACTACGCAATGACGACGGCGACTACCGACGGCGGCACAACAGTCCGCACGATGCGTCCATGGAATCGAAGCAAAGCGACGACCTTGTTCAATCCGCTGCTATAAGCTCACGCGTGCAGGCTTCCTGCCTTCGTCAGTGCTGAACACTTATGACTATTTAAGGCACGCAGTCACGGTCCACTCGCGACATCCATGTGAAACTCTGAATAATTGCAAAGGCCGGTTTGAGGAATTGAGAACAATGGTCATTCCCAATCTTTCTCCGTGTTTCCAACCGAAGTGAGTACCAAGAACCAACTTGTTAAAACGTGCTACAACATGTGATTTTGGATGTTGTGCGTTCGGTCACTTCTAAATGAGTTGCGTACTTTAGAAATGATGTGTAACATGTTTATGCATTCTATTCAATCATTTAATGCGGTTTCGTTCCAAACACATTCATATCAAGAGCAATGACTCCAACACCGTGACCAGCAGCTGACAAAGGATAGCTGCAGTTGTTTTCCTTATCGTTATACAGGTACATCGCATAGGTAGAAACGAAAGGATTGATCAGCAGCAGCGTACTGTAGTACAGTGCACGATGAAAGCCTCTCCTACCGGTGTCGTGAAACGAAAGGTATTCGACATGAACGTGTAATTGCAGTGAGCAGACCGCTGTTCGCAAGACACACCTTTTTTTTTTTACAGCAATTATCGAGAAATTGTTGCCTTTCTTCTAACTCCACCACCACACCGTCATTGATGGTCACATCTGCTTTAGTATAGACCACTCCAGATAAAGAGGTTCGGCCCTTTTCGAATTCCTGGCGTGGTCGTGTACGAGAAGCGCAAGCATTCTCAAGTGCGACCAGACGACGCAATTCTTCACAGAAGACCAGCAGTGAGGCATACATTTTGTTCCTGTCGAAGGCAGATGACGAGTTATGCTGCACGTTATGTCATTGTTCTCCTGAACATGTGGCGTCTAGCCTTTGTGCGATATTCCCGTTCACCACTTCTGCCACAAAAATGAAAAAAAAAATGCTAGTAATATAGCGCGTCACACGCACACACCTCTTTTCGCAATGTTTCCTTTCCCAAGGAGCAGCCGACATTTCCTTTATTACTTAGCTTT
>NC_051164.1:83579115-83586525 GCF_013339745.2 Dermacentor silvarum
ATCTCAAAGGCCATATGCCATAGTCACGCGTATCTCTCGATTTCACCGATGTGACGCTGACATATCGAAGGTTTCCCTCGTTAGGCTTCGTTTCGTTTGAAACGAGAAGCGATCTCGAAAACTCCACAAGGTTATCCGTGATATACTGTCGTCGAAGCGGCCTGAGACTAAGCGAAAGCCGTTTACGCAGTCATTTGCTACGAACGAAGCGAATTCTACAAAAGCCACGCCAAATTCAATTCGAAGTGGGCAGCGCGGCCCGCCGCCATGTTACAGTAGCCATGTTTTACGTACGTGGCTTGCGAGAAGGCTCTTTTGTCGCTTAAGTAGCGAGCCGCCCATATGCCGCACCTACGCGATGCTTCAGCTCGCGTTTTTCTCGGATGTGCCAGTGAACTACGCCCTGCAAACTTCAATCAAACGTCTTTCCAAAACACGGCGGTACGCAAGGCATCATGTTGCGGGTATGCATGGGCAGAGCACCATCGGGAAGCGAAGCCTCTAACTACCTAGACTACACAAAGTAAGCAGTGACCACATATTATTAACTAGAACATTGAGGCAGAACAACCAACAAGGAGGTGAAACAGCGCTGGAAAACAAGCGTTTGAAACGAAGGTAGGAAATAGCCGAACAGTAAACCAAGCGTCAACAACCGAAACTCCCGTCGACGGGCGACCGACGGAAGTCAACCTCTGCGCTGTGGTCCGATTGGTCCACGCTCTCCGCCGCGCGCGACGACTTCCGGCGGCGGCGGTTCGCTGGGCGGCGAATATCTGGAGCGAGTGGATCGGCGGCGAACAGTCATTTTTCTGACTTCGGGCGGCGGGCGGCCGTCGCTGAGCGGCCGTCGCCGAAAGTTCGTCGCCTTTTCGCTCCATGGAGGTTGGCCTTAAAGTCCAACGGCGATAAAATCATCGCCGCGCGCCGTATGCTGTATGTGCGAGTGAAAGCGCGCGAGGGACGCGAGGGACGCGCGCTTT
Organism: Dermacentor silvarum; assembly: GCF_013339745.2. Taxonomy (NCBI): domain Eukaryota; kingdom Metazoa; phylum Arthropoda; class Arachnida; order Ixodida; family Ixodidae; genus Dermacentor; species Dermacentor silvarum. Next base: position 83,580,099 of record NC_051164.1, read on the forward strand.
CACGAAGAGCGAACGCACAGTGGAGAGCAAACGCGACTTCTTCCGTCGTGCGAAAGGCCGTGGGGGGATGGGAGGGAGGGAGGGAGGGGAGGCGACGTTTAGCTGCGGCACCAAATGCGTATCTTGCGATCGGGCGCAAGGGGAACTGGCGAGTCAATCTCCCACGCGAAAGGAGGAAAGCGGGAAGGCAGCACGGGAGGGAGGGCACGCGGCTTCTACTCTGCCAGCAACTGCGTACTTGTACTTTGCGCAGCTGAGGGCTGTCGCGCGCACCGTATCCCGAAAACCGTATCTTACCTTTGTATGCGCTGTGTTTTCGCGGCTCAGTTTCCGTTGAAGCGCTAGACCGCACGAACCTTCGGTCGAACCGCAGTGGTTGTCTGCGGTCATCGAGTGTGATCTATTCATGTTTGCTTGTGCGCGCTGACACCATGCTTGTTAATTCAGTTAGTAAGCGAATATGTCCAAGTTTGAGCAGCTGATAAAACTCCTGTCCTTACTTCGTATAGCTCTCTACTAGTAAATTGGCTATTGCAATTGATACTTCGCTTTTCGAGCGAAACAGCGACTTTTTTATATGGAGATTTAGGTTCTGCGAGCCCAAAATAAGGTACCTCGCCCAGCAAACCGCGCTTGTTAAGTTAAGCGACGCAAACCACTGGACTAGCAATAGAACGGGAAATGAATACAAAAGAACGTGCGTAGGGCGTGGGGTTTTGGGTACGCAAAGACGCTTGGGTTGCACTTTCTAAGACTTTCTACTTTAATTCTGCATATCCATAAATAACACAGTTCATTCCCCACTCCCCTTTTGTTCTCTTGGCTTCAATGTCTACCATGGCTTCAGGTCGTTGTTACAAAATATCGAGTCAATCGTTTTCGTCACTTCCTCTTGCCCGCGGTACTTAATACATCTAAGAGAGAGGTCCAAAAGAAGATGAATGCTTGAGATGAGGAACAGCGGCCAAACAATTACGTATCTGGAGCCAACCTTGCGGCAAGGGAACTTGTCTTCATAGAAGACAACTCCCCTTTGTCTTAAGAGGAAGCTTTAGCTCGGGTGCTCCTACCTATATACTTGTAAAAGGAGAATTAGTTTTTCTCGGCACCCACTGCACAAAATTTGCCGAGGTTTGTTGCATTTAAAAGAAAAACTTAAAATCTGGTGACTGTTGGTTTCAAATTTTTAGTTTAGGTCGCAAATTTTTTTATCGGGATTTGGCAATAATCGCAAATTTTCAGAAAACGAAACTATCGAATTTATAACTCTGTAACCCAGCAATGAAAACTGATATCACAATTTTTTCCGCGTGTGAGGGAAAACCCATCCTCGAAGACAAAATACTTTTCACGAACGTTGGCTCCAAGGACAACTCGTGTTCGACCACTGTTGTTCATATCCATGTAGGTGTTTCTTGTGGCCGTGTGATGCCGTGTCGATGGAAGGACGCATCCCAACATGAAACATAATGACTGTTTATTAGCGTAGTAGCAGCGGCCGGGCGAGCATACCGCCGCTGCGCTCGAACGGTTAGCGAAGGAAGAAGGCTTCGAGCTTGGCAGCTTGGGTTTATATCCACCGTCGGTGACGTAAGCCTCCGGTGACGCTGCGGTGGCGCTGTCCCTTATCGGAGGCGTGGTGCAACATGCAGCCGTGTCACGCCGGGCTAACAAGTGGCGAGGCGGAGGCTGCGCCGGTTTGTGCGCAGTGTGTCGTCACAAGCCTCTAGACGTCATTACTGGGTCGTCGTGATAAAACGTGTAGAGATGCAAGCTTCTCACTCTTTTTCTCTCCCTAGCCTTTTAACACAAGTTCTTACTCCGGCGGCGTAGAAGAAAAGCATGCTTTCCGTTTCTATTGACTCCATGTGATAACCGCGGTATTCTCAAACGATCCTCGACTCGAAGCTCTTACTTCACTAAGTTGATCACAGCGCGGCCTCTCGACTGATGAAGACACTACACTTCCCAAGAATAGTCATGGATTACCATATAGTACAGTGGCCACTTCTGTCAGAGGGCGGCGCTGTTGTCTACTTTCTTGAGTCGAGATGAAGTGTTGAGTGCAAGGGCTATCAACAATACGGGGGATAAGTCAGCTCTTCTCTACCTTTTCGACATATTGGCTTTCCAGACGACCTCCATCCACCAGCTTCCCTTCCATCACGGACATAAGCGCCCCCAGGATAAACGTTGGTGTTCCGGTAGGGCGACACGCACCTCTCTTCACGCACTATTTCCTTTTTCCAGAAGCATACGGCATTCTAGCACGACACTGCCGCCGAACAGAAGTCCTTCTGTGTGCCCGAAACAAACACATGAAAGCACAAGTATCCTCTAACGCAGTCTTCTCGGCCACTTCTAGGAACGACCCAAATATTCACTCGAACAACTGAACAAACGAAGGCGTTTCTTTAGCATTTTGCATGACGTAAAGGAAGCCGGGTGAGAGAGCGCCTGACCTTAGCACACGTGCGAGTTTTGCGCACTCGCGCTAGCAAGCGCAAGGCGAGCGTCTCTTGAATGTCGCGCCGCCACTAGAGGGCGTATGTACCGTCGACAGTGGCGGCACGTAACGATCTTCTGCGTGTCGTTACGTACGAACACGCCAGCGCTCGTAGTCGGCGCGACGGCAACACTGAGCAAACAACGCTTCTGTACCGTCGGCAAGCCTCAGCTAGAAGACGACACCAAGAAACCGTTTGTGCCTCTGCCGCCGTTCAAGGGAGAGCGCGCAGCGAGAACACGTGGCTCCCTCTATGTGCGACCGCCCGAGTAATCGTTGGGACGCACGCGCGCTCCGCGCTTCACGCCCGCGGTCACGGGCAATTTCACGACACTCGACGCCGCCTTCTCCCGCCTCCCTAGCGCCCCCCATGCTACCCCCCCTCCCCCCCCCACCCCCCTTTCTTTGCGCCTTCTGGTCCATCGATTCCTTACTTCTACGGTAGGTTTGGTACCTCGGCTTACTGCCGTTCTTCGTTATCCTGCATTCGATGATTGTTTCGTTCAGTTGTTCGCCATCTGTGATCTGCGTCCTCTTCGTCGACGCGTTCCTTTCCCCGCTGTCTGTCTACTCCTTTAACGATAAGCTGACCTTTGCTCCCTGAGTCAAATGAACTAATCGACTGCAGCTTTATTTCCTTCCTTCTTTCTTTCTTTCACCCATTTCATTCATCCTCATCGCCTGACTTCGTTCTTCGTTTCTTTTATACTTTGTCTTTTTCCTTCATAGTATTCATTTCTCGCTTGCTTCATTTCCTTCGCTTTCCTTTTATTTGCTTTTTTTATTTCTTGTTTGCTTTCTTCCTTGTTTTATTCCTACCCTCGAGACCTCAACAATATACAGGGTGTTTCAGCAAACACTTTCAAAATTTATTTAAAGTTGCCTGTGGCAGATAGCCCAATTCTAGATAATTAGCTGGTCTACTCGAAGAGGCGGACATTACTTGCACAAGAAATTGAAATGCATAGTTGACTAATTAACAAAAATTCACTAATTAAGTTTTAAACTAAATATATGATGGCCCATATTGCAATTTACAAATTGTAGCCGAAGAGTTCGCAAGGCGGATCCACTTGAAATTAATTCTCAGGACGACACGAGTTTCGAGATATTAATTCCGGAACTTTGCGGAGAAATGCATAGGCGTTCCAGTTAATTGTGTGCTTCAGTGCATAAAGCGACGTTTTGTTAAGAAACTAACTTGGACGCCAATGCATTTCTCCGCAAAGTTCCGGAATTAATATCTCGAAACTGGTGTCGTCCCGAGAATTCGTTCCAAGTGGATCTGCCTTGCGAACTCCACGGCTACAATTTGTCAATTGCAATATGGACCATCATGTAATTAGTTAAGAACTTAATTCGTGAATTTTTGTGAGTTAGTCAAATATGCATTTCAATTTCTTGTGCAAGTAATGTCCGCCTCTTCGAGTAGACTAGCTCATGAACTAGAATGGTGCTATCTGCCACAGGCAACCTTTAAAAAAGTTTCAAAGTGTTCGCTGAAGGACCCTGTATATTATGTCAAAGGAGACAATATGCATGATCATATACATATATTTCGAAATTGTTTTCTGTGTGTGCGCAGCGAAAAAAAGAAAAAAAAAGTGACCAGCCTATGGCACAATGTTTACGTAGAACCCCGCTTCGACTCTGCACCGAAGAACACGGCACCGACGGCGCCGCGGCGCGAATTTCTGTGCAATTTCGTGCATTTTAGACCCTAGTCTGTCTATTTTTTTTCTCTTTTTGGCAATGAAATTTCACGATGTTTCGCTTAATAACGCTCAATTTCAAACTTAATTTCATATATATGTACATACCTATATATACTTCATTGAGAAGCAACCACATGTGCTACATACAGTTCATAGATCGCAGGCAACACAACCGAAGATAAAGAAACCACTCTCACTACTCACCTTAGTGGCCAGAATATAGTGTGTCAAATGCCAAGGAAAAATGTAGGTATTCGTCATGTCATCCAATCAAACATTAAGATCCATACTGCTATGGGGCAAAGTACGATGTGATTTCTGCATGGAAGGCGTCGCAGATCTGAACCTATTTAGCACCGAGCGAGCGCATTGGCACACAGTAGCCTCAGCGCGCCGCTTTCGCTCGCGACAAAAACATAGTACCGCTCACTGGGAGCATGAAGGTGCGCAAAAAAATGTGAGCTTCAGCACAAACAAACACCGACAAGTTGCCGTTGTAAAATATGAAGCAGTTATTCACTGTTAAGCGTCGCAGATACAAAGACGACTGCCCTGCGAAGCGACACTTCAGAAGTGTCACAGAAGTGACACTTCTGTGACCGGACTACTTGCGCAGGTTCCGCATGCTACGTGCGAAGCGGAGCACAGTAAAGGTCATACGCTTCCGGAACCTATGACGTCATGGAGCATTCGCGCTACAACTCGAAGATGGCGCCCGCCGCTAATCTTTCGCGTTCTTTTGACTTTTCGGCCAAACTGAGCCTCAGTAGCGCACCCATATCTCTGGTCAAATTTTTGTGGCCGGGGGGGGGGGGGGGGGAGGGGGGAGGGGGGAGGGAGGGGGGGGGGAAGCAAGCACTTGCATAATATGCAATGTCCTTGCTTTAGCCAGAGGAATCCAACAGCAAATAAAGTACCTAATAATAATAATAATAATAATAATAATAATAATAATAATAATCAATCAATCAATCAATCAATCAATCATGTTTATTTAACGTGCCCAGGAACAACCCTAAGGTCTGAGTGCTGGCACACGCATACATTACAAAGCAAAAACAAGACACTCAGGGAAAAATCATTAAAAAATAAATGAATAAAAATAAAAATTCTGAAAAGAAGAGAGTACGGACAACAAAGCGCAAAGTAAATACAAAAGAAAAAGGAGGAGAAGGGCGCTTGAACAATACATGAAATTATAATACAAGGCAAAGCTCCGAAAAGAACGATGACAAGGAATTATGAAAGATATCAAGTTCACGAAAGTAAGCGTTATAAAGATTCTGTATTCTGTGGGCAGTTGAGTGTTCGTGATGACAGGCAGGAACATGGAAAGGTCTATGTTCTCTGGTGATCTTGCGTGGGATGCGGAACATGACACAGCTGAGAAGTTCGGGACACGTGAGGTTACCATGAAGGAGTTTAAAGAGAAACAGAAGGTCAGCCCGATTACGTCGGTCGCGAAGTGAAGGCAATGACAACAATCCAACAGTGCTAGTACAGGGTGCAATGTCCTGGTTTGCAAAGCGGTGATTATATATGCTTAGAAACTTTTTCTGGACACGATCTATAATGTCACTGTTGGATTTAGAAGAGCCATTCCAGACGACCGACGCATATTCGAGTTGAGGAAGACAGATGGTTGTGTATAATTTGCGGAACGGTGTAGGAGACTTGAATTCTCTCGATAGTCTGCATACAGAACCAAGAGAGCGCATACCCCGCATTGCAACACGCTTAGTGTGAGCCGAAAAGTGTAAGGTTGCATCAAAAAGTACACCAAGATCATTGATCTCGCAGACCTTACACAACAGCACAGAATCTATAGAATAAGAAAAAGAAATACTTGCTGTTTGCGTGTGAAAGTCATGACTTGGTCTTAGCAGCATCAAGGTAAGGTTATTATCCTTGCACCATTTAGAAAAGGAAAACAGGTCAGACTGCAGGGCGCGACAGTCATCAACAGTGTGAATTTTCTTAAAATCTTGATGTCATCGGCATATAGGAGGAAGAAGAGTTCCGAATAACAAAAAAACGTCATTAATAAAAATTAAAAAAAGGAGTGGTCCTAATACTGACCCTTGAGGGACGCCGCTAGTTGCCAAGTAAGAAGAAGATGTTTGGCCATTGACGTTAATATAACACGATCTATCAAGAAGATAACTGCGCAAGAGATTCACAACTGGCGAGTCAACATCAAAGTGCG
>NC_051164.1:83586625-83617415 GCF_013339745.2 Dermacentor silvarum
TCCTCCAACGGTGTTATCGGTTCGGCCAGGAAGCCACGCCGCGTATTATTTCGGTTGTTTTAATTGCTCCCCTCTGTGTATGACCTGTCGGAAGTGGTCCGACAACCCCTTTCTGATCTTTTCCACTGCTTTCTATATAGTATCTCGCTTATTCACTGCGACGCGGCGTGCGGCTGACCTTTCATTTTCTAATGTGCTAAAACTGTATGGTTTATTCTCATGTTTCCAGTATCAGGCCACAGGTGCGGACATAAAATGTACGGATATATCATCGTTGTATCGCTCCAGATTCCCTTTACAGATTTAATAACAAAGCCACGAACTTCGCCGTGCGGTAGTAAATGGCGCGAAACTAGTTTCTTATGTTCTATAGTCTCACATTTGAGTACTTTTAAGTAGTTCAAACGTTTAGAGATTAATTCCCGAACTTTGCGGAGAAATGCATGGGTGTTCCAGTTACTTTCTTAAAAAAACGTCATTTTATGCATTAAAGCACAAAAGTAACTGGAACGCCTATGCATTTGTCCGCAAAGTTCGGGAATTAACATCTCGAAACTGGTGTCATCGTGAGAATTTGTTCGAAGTGGATCCGCCTTGCGAACTCCACGGCTTGAATTTGTAAATTGCAATATGGACCATAAGGTAGTTAAAAACTTAATTAGTGAATTTTGCTAATTAATCGATTATGCATTTAAATTTTTTGGGCAAGTAATGTCAGCCTCTTCGAGTAGACCAGCTCATGAACTATAGAATTTTGCAAGCTGCCACAGGCAACCTTTACAATTTTTTTGAAGTGTTCGCTGAAACACCGGTATAACGCACGCCCTTTTTCAGACGCCCCGCACCGACACGGTACTACCAGGAGAGCAGGGAAGGCAAATACCGAGGCCCGCTGTTTTTTTCACCCACACGCTATTCAGCATCCGCTCAGCCTGATCAGCGTCTTTGCCGGCGCCACCATCATCTACGCGTGAGTGCAGAACTTGGCTGTCTTTTGAAATATCGCTATTCCCTTCGAAGTATCGCCTTTTGGTCGTACCTGGCTCTCGCGCCATAGAAAAAAAGAAAGAAAACGAGCAGATACTGAGTGCTTCATAAGTAGAAGCATCTGGTGTACATGCGTTTTGCTTTGGGTTAAATTTAATAATGCGCCGAATTGGGAACTTTAGCTACCCGTTTCGTTCACTGCAAAACCGAAGTGCATGTGACGACATGCACGACACCACTCAGAAACTTGTGTCGATTGCGGTGCACCAAAGCGGTGTCCCCATCTGTCACCGCTAAGTTAGAAACGCGCGTTCCACCGTAAACACCGACAGATGGCACCACCGTTCCTTTTGCAGCGAAATCAACGCTTCACTGGTACCGAGACGAGGCTCACTTCAGGTTTATTCTGAATGAAGTAGACGAGTAATACTCACAACGTGGCACTAAATATAACCAACTGCAAGATGCAACCCCCGCGCGAAATTGCGCCGGAAATCAGGCAGAGGTTTAGCTGGAAGAGTAATGTATACATAGCGACGCTCATATTTCTGCGACACTCAACATAATCGTTATCATTCCAACTTGTCTGCGCTATATGAATGCGAAAGCATTATATGCCCGATTACGCGAAAACCATGGCGTCGGCGGCGGTGGCGGTGTGACCAAGCGATGGTAGCAAAAATGGCTGACGGTGCAGAGACGGTGCAATGCTCGGATTGACGTCAAATGTCTGAGAGAGGTTCGTGTAAACAAATTAGTGGCTTTGAAGAGAACACTTGGTAAATGTCGGTCTCGGTGAGAATTGAACCCGGGCGTCCGGGGTGCGAGACAAGCACGCTTCCCGGACGCCAAGGCAGCCCCATGGTTCTGGCTGAGTAAAGGTTGTTGCTCAACGTGACGTGTGCGTCATTGCACACGTCACGTTGCAGCCATCTGGCTGACTAAAGATGTGGCCTATTTCACCAAAGGGACTATAATGCTTTCGCATTCCCACACGTAAGCAGTCTTAAGTCTCTCTGCCGAACTTTTTTGTTTCTTCATTTTTTTTTCTTTTTACTTGTGGACGTTTTATACAGGTGATTCTGGTTTACTTATGATGTTTCTGGTACTGATCAAGCTGTCTGTTGCGTTTCTTCGTAACTTTGCGTCTGGCAGTTGTATAGCTGTTTCAGCAACTTGCTTCTCAATACTATTTCTATGGTTTCGCGCTCTCTGATGCTGTCAAAGCTATTCTAAGGAGGTTGACGATTCCTCGAGCCTCTTCACTGCGGCTTTTGTCGTTTTCGATGGCCTCCGCTTGTTCGTGTAAATTGGGGAAAATGTAAAGCTCGATTTTGTGTCAATTTGCAGCGGCACGGGTCTGCGGGCCGACTGGCAGCGCTGGGCCACCTTCGGCGGCGTCATGTGGTGCTTGTACGCGCTCGCCGAGCAGCAGACCGTCGCCCTGATGATGGTGGTGCGCAGTTCGTTCGCATCGTTCCGTTGGTCCGCCTGCGTACTGTCGCTCTGCGCGGCGCTGGCCTCCGGCACGGTGCGGAGCCTGGTCGTACTTCCAGACTGGACGTACTACCTCACGTATGCCACGTTACAGGTGAGCTTAGGACAACTAAGTCGCTATTATTTTAACGCGTACTGCGAAGTGAAGACGTGCTATCGTTTGGCGAACGATGAAGAGAGAGAGAGAAAGCAAGGATAGGAAAGGCAGGTAGGTCAACCAAACGAGCGTCCGGTTTGCTACCCTACACTGGGGGTAAGGGAGAATGGGGGAATGGAAAGAGGGAGAGAGTGAGAACTGATTGCACGTCGGATGATGCACGGAGCACTATAAGCGGTCTCTTAAACCCGCGCACTTCAAGTAGTGTACTAGGGCACGAATCGCTTTCTGTGCCAGTGAAGGGGGCAGCCACGGTCCGAGTACCTTTGGCTCAGAGAACGGTCTCGAGTTCGGTAGGTTTAAAGTTGTCCGGAGGGAGAGGCGTTGTACGGCGTAGCGTGGGCAGCTACACAATAGGTGCTCGGTGGTTTTTTCGCACCTATAATTGAGTCTCCGCATCGAATGATGAAACCGTTCTTTATAAGGATGGTGCTGACATACCTCTTTATTTATGTTGCCCTCGAGGCCCATGGGCAGTGCAGATGGCAGTGGTGAAACGAGAAGCATAACAAATAATACGACAAATAAGTAAACAGTACATCATGACAGTTTTTCCTAATTATGCGATGCTAAGCTAATGCTTTACGGAATAGTTTGCAAATGTGAGAAATCAAATAAACAGTACGACACGTTAATAATTCCTAATTATAAAATGTTAAGTAACGGATTGCGGTAGGTTTTTTATAGACAGTGGTGTAAATGTGGTTCAATTGCTGGTGTCAATGCGGTTTTATTGCTGCGATGATCTGGGGAAAAAAAAGTCTGACTGAAAGTGTTAATGTTGCTGTTAAATTCAAACTTTATGGCGATGATCGATGTGGTGCGACACGTAAAGAGACTCGGAAATGAAGTCACTGTGAAGGAAATAATGATAATAAATTTGTAAAGCGGGGTATCCTAGTTGGTACTCAGTCCCTTATGCGAAAAACGTACATCGAAGCGCGTAAGTTACCTCTTTAGGCGACCGACGAAAGCGTGCTTTGTTAAGACGGCACTGACAGTTTCTTGATTTCACACGATCACGGTAGCATAACTCAATGCATCTGCTGCAGTCAATCACTAGAATTTCATCATCATCATCAGCCTATTTTAATGTCCACTGCAGGACGACGGCCTGTCCTTGCGATCTCCTGTTACCCCTGTCTTGCGCTAGCTGATTCGATTTCTATACCTGAAAATTTCCTAACTTCATCACCCCACCTAGTTTTCTGCCGTCCTCGACTGCGCTTGCCTTCTCATGGCACCCATTCTGTTACTCTAATGTTCCACCGGTTATCTACCCTACGCATTACATGACCTGCCCAGCTCCATTTCTTCTCTTAATGTCAGCTATAGAATATCGACTATCCCCGTTTGCTCTCTGATCCACTCCTCTTTAGCTTCTTTCAAATGTAAAAAATAATAAAGATTTGTTCTTCAATCCGCTAATCCGCCTAGAGATATAGAGTCGCCTTTCAAGACTCAAACGAAAATCCCGGCCCTAGTTTGTCTTGCATAAATATAGGTAAATTACAGCGCATTGTAGACAATGCGATGACCACGGAAACGGGACACACGGGACACCTTTGAAGATTGAGCTAATAAGCTCTCAGCACGTTGTTATAGGGGCGAAATTATCTCAAACAACGCAAGACCTACGTAAACGAATTCCTTCTTGTCGTTGCAGCGGTACGCGGCAGCGTTCGTGCAGCAGAACGAGTTCGAGATGCACCCGGGTCTGGAGAACCTGCCATCGCTCAATGGCAGCGCCTGCGGCCCCAACGTGGACAGCGGACGCTGCTTCTTCGTCAACGGCTCGCACTACTTGGGCCACAAGTACCGCATGGGCCGCGGCCAGGCCGAAGTGGACGTCCAGTACTGGCTCAACTTCGGGTTGTGCTTCGCCTTCGTGGGCTCCTTCTGCCTCGTCAACGTCATATCGCACATCATCCCGCTGCCGGCGTCCATCAAGTCCAAGTTCAGGGATTGATGTACTGCTCTGTCCATCGAGATCATTGTTATTTGTTTGTCACTGATCGCCAGGAAGGCGCAGAAACGAAGTAACATCCGTGACGATACGAAGTGACGCTAGAGTTGCTCGAGCTCGGGTAATGTGCCAAGGTTTCAACAACTGAGGGTTGTCCAGACTCCTGTCGGCGCTAAGGTTTCAACTAGCGAAGGCTGTACGGGCTCATGTTCCTGCTATGGTTTCGACAGGTCAGGGTTGTGTGTGCCAAGGCTCCCCAGAAGGGCACTCCGCGGCCATTTGTCGTACTGTAGACCGACACTTTGCCATTGGCCTGTTATAGTCCTTACAGGCAATCAATACGCCGAACGGGGGTAAATGTAAGAACTAATCACCATGGACAATGAGCGGTTCATTGTGACCGCTCGCTAACCGGAGATAATGGAAGACTGTTTAGCATCTCGAGCTTTAGACTACAAGCCATTTGATATAGGAGTCCCAGCGCGCAGCATGACGTCGTAAAGCTATCCTGCGTGTGCTCTGTGAGCTCTCGACCAACGCGAATCCTTGACCTCCTCGTTAGCATCGGCAAACGTCATTGCCGGATGAGTGATTACTATGACGGAGTCAAAAGTAACTTAAACGATGCAATAACCACATAAAGCCAAAGACAACGAAGCCAAGGAAAGCATCGGGGAAATTAAGTGTAGTTGAAATTGGAATGTAGAAAATAATGAAGAAAAGGAAAATGAAAGTGGACGAAAAGATAACTTGTCGCCGGCGGGAGCCGAACCCGGTAATTATGACTAATAAAATCGAGCCCCTCGGTTCCCATTCTTATTTCGTAAATGATGCAATGACATTCGGGTAGTTTGACTTTAAAGCTCTTGCGCTACTACTCAATCAGTAGGTTCAGGCGCTGACGGTCAAGAATCTTTGTACCCAAATGTAAGGCGCAGAAGAATCACGTCTTAACCCCAAAACAGAGTCCGCTGCTACAACGGCCTTTTGCAGAAAAACTTAGCAGGTTGTTTGTTGCGGAAGATATATGCCTCTGTGCAGCTAACAAGATGCTTCTGGACTGGAACAAAACCATCGACTATACTCTGCCGCTGGATTTTTTTAGGTAGCCCCGATGAAGGCCTTCACGCACTGCCAACGTTATTTCACGTGTATGTATATTTTGCTGCCATCTGGCGGCCATTTTGTCGGTAGTATGACTTCTTTCGGGACAGAGAGTTGGCGGTATAACGCCAGTGACTAATTGCACTTATTACGTGTACTTCAGTTACGCTCGTAATTCTTCGCCGAAACAGTGAAAAAAGCAAGGGTCATAATGACAGGGATCAATACTCAATCACCAAGTTAAAGATTCAGTTCAAGTGCCGCTCACTAAACCACGCTGCGCCTGCGCACAGTGCCCTCGGGGCGCTGATATTGAAAGAGGTTCGCGTCCGCCGTGACGTCACGTAAATAACTGAACTTCATCGGCTGGTTCTTCTATGTGAATCCTCCTTGTGATGGACGCCATCGTATTCGCCATTTCATTGTTAGGTTGTCGCCGTTGCTAAATAGAGGAGATACCGGCGACTTCCAATCTGAGTGAAGTGTTTCACGTCAATATATTTCTTTCTATGCAAATGAAGACAAAATGCGCCGTGCCTGCGATAGACGAAGAAAACAATCATATACAGGCTACACCTACATCTAGACAGGTCCGATGGGATGCGCACCCCGTAGAAAAAGTATTCATCTAACTATTACTGTAGGGAATATTTCCTTGCCTCATGACTTTGAAGTACGGTGAGGGCGGACGGATACACGAATGATGAATCGATGCCGCGAGGTAAATTTTACAAAGACTGTACGCTCTATAGCCGTTCCCTTGCCGCTATCTCGCTATAGGCCAATTTCGCTTCAGTGTCCATTGCGCCAAGCAATGCCGGCAAACAATTCAACGAATACGACTGCGCTGTACAGCCTAGGTAACAAGCTAACAACACACCGACATAATAATAATAAAAAAACATTTCGACGATGTTTGCAAGTGTGAGTTATTTGGTTCCCTCAGTGCATCGCAGTTCACCCAAAATACAGGAGAAATGGTAAGTACTTTTCACTCTCATTTTCAATTAAAGCGACGGTGTCTTGAGCAAAAAGGCCACTGGCAACAAAATGGCCAGCGGAATAGACGTAGCAGAGAAAGCAAGGAGAAGAAAGGCAGGGAGGTCACCCAGACGAGCGTCCAGTTTGCTACCCTACACCGGGAATAAGGAAAAGGGGGAACAGAAAGAAAAGGGAGAGAGCGAACACTGTGTGTGCACGCTGCAGTGGGTACAGCGAAGCCCCATGACACCAAGATCAAGTTCAAGCCGCTGCTAATACGTCACGCCGCGCAGAAACGTTGGGCTGCCGTCACCTAAGCGGCACATATCACGATTCAGGCAATGCAGTACGCTGCCCGAAACAAGGGGCAGGACGCACTACAGAACGACGATACACAGCTACCATTCTGTCTCGTGCAGTTCGTCTAGCACAGTCGGCGACAAACGTTTACGGGAGACGGGTTTCACAACATCCGTGCATTAATGCTGTGTTTACCGGGTGGCGCTTGTTTTCTGGGTCACTGCGTGGGTCGCAAAAACTACTAGGGACGGAAACTTTGAATCTGAAGCTATGCGCCCAGGCATCGTGGGAATTCCGATTTTTCGCAAATATTGTGTCCCGTCAACTTACGTGACCGACTGTATGCAGTGTCGCGTCTTTTGTTCAGAGCTGTACGCAGTGGCACGACCGCCAGACATTTTGCTCAAATGAAAGCTGATTTTTTCGTGCACAAAAGGGCGATAGCAGGGACGACGACGACATGACGGCGACGATAGCGATGACGTTAACGACTACGCAATGATGACGGCGACTACCGACGGAAGCACAACAGTCCGCAAGACGCGTCCCATGGAATGGAAGCAAAGCAACGACCTTGTTCAATCCTCTGCTATAAGCTCACGCGTGCAGGCTTCCTGCCTTCGTCAGTGCTGAACACATAGGACCATTTAAGGCACGCAGTCACGGTCCACTCGCGACATCCATGTGAAACTCTGAATAATTGCAAAGGCCGGTGTGAGGAATTGAGAACAATGGTCATTCCCGATCTTTCTCCGTGTTCGCAACCGAAGTGAGTACCAAAAACCAACTTGTTAAAACGTGCTACAGCATGGTATTTTGGATGTTGTGCGTTCAGTCACTTCTATAGATGAGTTGCGTACTTTCGAAACGGTGCGTAACATGTTTATGCATTCTATTCAATCATTTAGAGCGGTTTCGTTCCAAACACATTCATATCGAGAGCAATGACTCCAGCACCGTGACCAGCAGCTGACAAAGGATAGCTGCAGTTGTTTTCCTTATCGTTATACAAAATGATTGATCAGCAGCAGCGTACTGTAGTACAGTGCACGATGAAAGCCTCTCCTACCAATGTCGTGAAACGAAAGGTATTCGACATGAACGTGTAATTGCACTGAGCAGACCGCTGTTCGCAAGACACACCTTTTTTTTTTTTTACAGCAATTATCGAGAAGTTGTTGCCTTTCTTCTAACTCCACCACCACACCGTCATTGATTGTCACATCTCCTTTAGTATAGACCACTCCAGATAAAGAGGTTCGGCCCTTTTCGAATTGCTGGCGTGGTCGTGTACGAGAAGCGCAAGCATTCTCAAGTACGGCCAGACGACGCAATTCTTCACAGAAGACCAGCAGTGAGGCATACATTTTGTTCCTGTCGAAGGCAGATGGCGAGTTATGCTGCATGCTATGTCATTGTTCTCCTGAACATGCGGCGTCTAGCCTCTGTACAATATTCCCGTTCACCACTTCTGCCACAAAAATGAAAAAAAAATGCTAGTGACAGAGCGCGTCACACGCACACACCTCTTTTCGCAATGTTTCCTTTTCCAAGGAGCAGCCGACATTTCCTTTATTACTTAGCTTTCTTTTCAGCAGAAGATGACGATGTTCTTTTACAAATCCCTCCTCGAGCATAAGTTCGGCGATGTACGCCAAACAAAAACGCCAAGGCACAACTCAACGCGGGTCTTTTTATCCCCGTGCCGACAGGGAAGCGAACATTCGCTTAAACAAACACCGCGTTTGTTTGGCGGCGAGTCTGGCGTGAAGGACGCCGAGGGAAAGAGGCGAAAGCATTTGTGTCTCACACGTGGAGGGATTCATGCACTCACAGCGTGGGCGCAGAAAAGACGAGCGTCTTTTGTAACTCCCGTCGTCGTCATACGGTCCACCACTATACATGCCGCTACCAAAGTCACGTAACGGTAATGCTTGTCTGTGTCGTTATGTGCACACTCTGCTCTCACTTGAGACGGCAGATGCAACTCTGAGAAAACCACGCTTCTGTCTCGTCGGCACCCTGCGTTTGACGGCGACACCGCTGCAGTGCGGCTTCAAAAGAGCACAAGCGAGGTCGTTTATGCATGTGCGTGTGTGTGTGTGTGCGTGTGCGTGTGCGTGTGTGTGTGTGTGTGTGTGTGTGTGTGTGTGTGTGTGTGTGTGTGTGTGTGTGGTGTTTGTGTGTGTGTGTGTGGGCGTACATGTGCTTGCGCGCGGTTGTGTTTGTGTGTGATGCGAGCGCGTATGCGTGTATGATTATATTGTCTCGAGGTTACCCGGCCAACTATAGCTGCATCACACACACACACACGCGCGCTCGCACGCACACAAACATGTTCATCCATTTGGTAACCTATTGAGAGAAAGCTAACCTGCGTTAGGTAACCAGTCAGCTGCAACACGTTTCGCATAACGTCGATTCCCACGGTGCGTGGAATCTGCATATTTCCCACTCTAGTCGTTTTCACCGGGGACAGTGGGCCTCTTCGATTATCAGTGTTTGACAGGGCCGGACTCTGCGAGACGCTGCACACGCAACGCTCATTGGCTGAAGGCACTGCCTCGTGCAGTCCGGGACTGACAGGGACGGATAATCGAAGAGGCCCAGTGAGAACCTCCTCTCGCTGGGCCTCTTACAAAGGCACGCGCGGCAGCTTCTGCCATGTTTTTTGTGAGGGGTTCACGCGGTATCAGCACAGCCCAGAGGGCATTATGGCAAGGCCCAGGGGAGTTCTCGCTGTAAGGTCTACAAATGCCTCGAGCCCGTAGATGTGGCCCCAATTCCTGTAAAATGACAATGTTGGTAGCTACAAAGGTCGCTCCAAAAGAACTTCGTCCTATTTTAGAGTTTGTCAATTGCGCCATATTGTCGAATTACGCGTTCTTTCGCGTTTTGAACCAAGCAGAGAAGGCTTTGACATAGCTACCTTCCGAGGCAATCCGAGTTGACATTATGGCGGAATTCAAGAGCGTTCGGGATAGCACCCCGGGATTCGAATCGGATGCACTGGTTGTGACTACGACGACCACCGGTAGCAAAGTAGGAGTACCCACCAATGCTGTTAAAATAGTTTGATTACATAGCAGCAGTAATTTCACTCGCCGCCCTCGTCCATTTTTCACGGGACAGGGGACAGCCGCTGCCATGGCTGAATTGGTAGAGCACCCACACATCAATCAGACGTTGCAGTTCAGGTGTCCCCTGCGACAATTTTTTTCCCACTTCCTTTATTTTATTGCGATTACAATTATAATGACACTCCAAGCGCGTTTCTGCCTTCAGCGTCGCCGTCGCCCTGAGGTACCGTATAAAGTCCAGCGGCGATAAAATCGTCGTATGTTGTATGTGCGAGTGAAAGCGCGCGAGGGACGCGCGCTTTCACGGAGAGCGAACGCACGGTGGAGAGCAAACGCGAATCCTTCCGTCGTGCGAATGGCCGTGGGGGGATGGGAGGGAGGGAGGGGAGGCATGCGTTTAGCTGCGGCACCAAATGCGTATTTTGCGACCAAGCGCAAGGGGAACTGGCGACTCATCTCCCACGCGAAAGGAGGAAAGTGGGAAGGCAGCACGGCAGCACGGGAGTGAGGGCACGCGGCTTCTACTCTGCCAGCAGCTGCGTACTTGTACTTTGCGCAGCTGAGGGCTGTCGCGCGCACCGTATCTCGAAAACCGTATCTTACCTTTGTATGTGCTGTATTATCGCGGCTCAGTTTCCGTTGAAGCGCTAGGCCGCACGAACCTTCGGTCGCTGCTGCTGCCGTGCTTGCTCACGCAAGCGTTTTGACAGTGGTTGTATGCGGTCATCGAGTGTGATCTATTCATATTTGCTTGTGCGCGCTGACATCATGCTTGTTAATTCAGTTAGTAAGCGAATATGTCCAAGTTTATTCAGCTGATAAAACTCCTATCCTTACTTCGTGTAGCTCTCTACTAGTAAATTGGCTATCGCAATTGATACTTCGCCTTTCGAGCGAAATTGCGACGTTTTTATATGGAGATTTAGGTTCTGCGAGCCCAAAATAAGGTACCTTGCCCAGCAAACCGCGCTTGTGAAGTTAAGCGGCACAAACCACTGGACTAGCAATAGAACGCGAAATGAATACAAAAGAACGTGCGTAGGGCGTGGGGTTTTGGGTACGCAAAGACGCTTGGGTTGCACTTTCTAAGACTTTCTACTTTAATTCTGCATATCAATAAATAACACACTTCATTCCCAACTCCCCTTTTGTTCCATTGGCTTCAATGTCTACTGGCTTCACGTCGTTGTTACAAAATATCCAGTCAATCGTTTTCGTCACTTCCTCTTGCCCGCGGTACTTAATACATCTAAGAGAGAGATCCAAAGGAAGATGCATGCTTGAGATGAGGAACAGCGGCCAAACAATTACGTATCTGGAGCCAACCTTGCGGCAAGGGAACTTGTCTTCATAGAAGACGACTCCCCTTTGTCTTGAGAGGAAGCTTTAGCTCGGGTGCTCCTACCTATATACATGTAAAAGGAGAATTCGTTTTTCTCGGACACCCACTGCACAAAATTTGCCGAGGTTTCTTGCATTTAAAAGAAAAACTTAAAATCTGGTGACTGTTGGTTTCAAATTTTTAATTTAGGTCGCAAATTTTTTATCGGAATTTGGCAATAATCGCAAATTTTCAGAAAACGAAACTATCGAATTTATAACTCTGTAACCCAGCAATGAAAAATGATATCACAATTTTTTCCGCGTGTGAGGGAAAGCCCATCCTCGAAGACAAAATACTTTTCACGAACGTTGGCTCCAAGGACAACTCGTGTTCGACCCCTGTTGTTCATATCCATGTAGGTGTTTCTTGTAGCCGTGTGATGCCGTGTCGATGGAAGGACGCATCCCAACATGAAACATAACGACTGTTTATTAGCGTAGTAGCAGCGGCCGGGCGAGCATACCGCCGCTGCGCTCAAACGGTTAGCGAAGGAAGAAGGCTTCGAGCTTGGAAGCTTGGGTTTATATCCACCATCGGTGACGTAAGCCTCCGGTGACGCTGCGGTGGCGCTGTCCCTTATGGGAGGCGTGGTGCAACATGCAGCCGTGTCACGCCGGGCTAGCAAGTGGCGAGGCGGAGGCTGCGCGGGTTTGTGCGCAGTGTGTCGCCACAAGCCTCTAGACGTCATTACTGGGTCGTCGTGATAAAACGTGTAGAGATGCAAGCTTCTCACTCTTTTAGTCTCCCTAGCCTTTTAACACAAGTTCTTACTCCGGCGGCGTAGAAGAAAAGCATGCTTTCCGTCTCTATTGACTCCATGTGATAACCGCGGTATTCTCAAATGATCCTCGACTCGAAGCTCTTACTTCACTTCACTGAGTTGAGCACAGCGCCGCCTCTCGACTGATGACGACCCTACACTTCCCAACAATAGTCATGGATTACCATATAGTACAGTGGCCACTTCTGTCAGAGGGCGGCGCTGTTGTCTACTTTCTTGAGTCGAGATGAAGTGTTGATTGGAAGGACTATCTGCAATACGGGAAATAAGTCAGCTCTTCTGCACCTTTTTGACATATTGGCTTTCCAGACGACCTCCATCCACCAACTTCCCTTCCATCACGGACATAAGCGCCCCCAGGATAAACGTTGGTGTTCCGGTAGGGCGACACGCACCTCTCTTCACGCACTATTTCCTTTTTCCAGAAGCATACGGCATTCTAGCACGACACTGCCGCCGAACAGAAGTCCTTCTGTGTGCCCGAAACAAACACACATGAAAGCACAAGTATCCTCTAACGCAGTCTTCTCGGCCACTTCTAGGAACGACCCAAATATTCACTCGAACGACTGAACAAACGAAGGCGTTTCTTTAGCATCTTGCATGACGTAAAGGAAGCCGGGTGAGAGAGCGCCTGACCTTAGCACACGTGCGAGTTTTGCGCACTCGCGCTAGCAAGCGCAAGGCGAGCGTCTCTTGAATGTCGCGCCGCCACTAGAGGGCGTATGTACCGTCGACAGTGGCGGCACGTAACGATCTTCTGCGTGTCGTTACGTACGAACACGCCAGCGCTCGTAGTCGGCGCGACGGCAACACTGAGCAAACAACCCTTCTGTACCGTCGGCAAGCCTCAGCTAGAAGACGACACCAAGAAACCGTTTGTGCCTCTGCCGCCGTTCAAGGGAGAGCGCGCAGCGAGAACACGTGGCTCCCTCTATGTGCGACCGCCCGAGTAATCGTTGGGACGCACGCGCGCTCCGCGCTTCACGCCCCGGTCACGGGCAATTTCACGACACTCGACGCCGCCTTCTCCCGCCTCCCTAGCGCCCCCCATGATTCCCCCCCCCCCCCTACACACACACACACTTTCCTTGCGCCTTCTTGTCCATCTATTCCTTACTTCTACGGTAGGTTTGGTACCTCGGCTTACTGCCGTGCTTCGTTATCCTGCATTCGATGATTGTTTCGTTCAGTTGTTCGCCATCTGTGATCTGCGTCCTCTTCGTCGACGCGTTCCTTTCCCCGCTGTCTGTCTACTCCTTTAACGATAAGCTGACCTTTGCTCCCTGAGTCAAATGAACTAATCGACTGCAGCGTTATTTCCTTCCTTCTTTCTTTCTGTCACCCATTTCATTCATCCTCATCGCCTGACTTCCTTCTTCGTTTCTTTTATACTTTGTCTTTTTCCTTCATAGTATTGATTTCTCGCTTGCTTCATTTCCTTCGCTTTCCTTTTATTTGCTTTTTTTTATTTCTTGTTTGCTTTCTTCCTTGTTTTATTCTTACCCTCGACACCTCAACAATATACAGGGTGTTTCAGTAAACACTTTCAAACTTTATTTAAGGTTGCCTGTGGCAGATAGCCCAATTCTAGATAATTAGCTGGTCTACTCGAAGAGGCGGACATTATTTCCACAAAAAATTGAAATGCATAGTTGACTAATTAACAAAAATTCACTAATTAAGTTTTTAACTAAATATATGATGGCCCATATTGCAATTTACAAATTGTAGCCGAGGAGTTCGCAAGGCGGATCCACTTGAAATTAATTCTCAGGACGACACGAGTTACGAGATATTAATTCCGGAACTTTGCGGAAAAATGCATAGGCGTTCCAGTTAATTGTGTGCTTCAGTGCATAAAGCGACGTTTTGTTAAGAAACTAACTTGGACGCCAATGCATTTCTCCGCAAAGTTCCGGAATTAATATCTCGAAACTGGTGTCGTCCCGAGAATTCGTTCCAAGTGGATCTGCCTTGCGAAATCCACGGCTACAATTTGTCAATTGCAATATGGACCATCATGTAATTAGTTAAGAACTTAATTCGTGAATTTTTGTGAGTTAGTCAAATATGCATTTCAATTTCTTGTGCAAGTAATGTCCGCCTCTTCGAGTAGACTAGCTCATGAACTAGAATGGTGCTATCTGCCACAGGCAACCTTTAAAAAAGTTTCAAAGTGTTCGCTGAAGGACCCTGTATATTATGTCAAAGGAGACAATATACATGATCATATACATATATTTCGAAATTGTTTTCTGTGTGTGCGCAGCGAAAAAAAGAAAAAAAAAGTGACCAGCCTATGGCACAATGTTTAGGTAGAACCCCGCTTCGACTCTGCACCGAAGAACACGGCGTGCACCGACGGCGCCGCGGCGCGAATTTCTGTGCAATTTCGTGCATTTTAGGCCCTTGTCTGTCTATTTTTTTTTCTTTTGGGCAATGAAATTGCATGATGTTTCGCTTAATAACGCTCAATTTCAAACTTAATTTCATATATATGTACATACCTATATATACTTCATTGAGAAGCAACCACATGTGCTACATACAGTTCATAGATCGCAGGCAACACAACCGAAGATAAAGAAACCACTCTCACTACTCGCCTTAGCGGCCAGAATATAGTGTGTCAAATGCCAAGGAAAAATGTAGGTATTCGTCATGTCATCCAATCAAACATTAAGATCCATACTGCTATGGGGCAAAGTACGATGTGATTTCTGCATGGAAGGCGTCGCAGATCTGAACCTATTTAGCACCGAGCGAGCGCATTGGCACACAGTAGCCTCAGCGCACCGCTTTCGCTCGCGACAAAAACATAGTACCGCTCACTGGGAGCATGAAGGTGCGCAAAAAAATGTGAGGTTCAGCACAAACAAACACCGACAAGTTGCCGTTGTAAAATATGAAGCAGTTATTCACTGTTAAGCGTCGCAGATACAAAGACGACTGCCCTGCGAAGCGACACTTCAGAAGTGTCACAGAAGTGACACTTCTGTGACCGGACTACTTGCGCAGGTTCCGCATGCTACGTGCGAAACGGAGCACAGTTAAGGTCATACGCTGCCGGAACCTATGACGTCATGGAGCATTCGCGCTGCAACTCGAAGATGGCGCCCGCCGCTAGTCTTTCGCGTTCCTTTGACTTTTCGGGCAAACTGAGCCTCAGTAGCGCACCCAGGATCTCTGGTCAAATTTTTGTGGCGGGGGGGGGGGGGGGGGGGGACGACGTTTATATCTTCAGCGTTTTACTCAAAGTAATTGAAGAGTGAATGAATAACTACAAGATAGTGATAGAGTGTTTTTGTTAATCAGGGAAAATTCGACCTCAAGCCACCTCCTGAATTGTATTGACAATGTGAACAGAGCACTGAAGCTACACGTTAGACTGGCGGGGCTGGCCACGTAGGGGGCGGGTTAACTCGGCCTCAGGGGGGAGGGGCGGTTACAACACCCGACCCCCCCCCCCCCCCTCCTGTCGGTGCGCCACTGCTGAGCCTGCTCTCTGCGTTACGGCCGACAATTTGTAATCTGGCAGTGTAAATAACTAATTTAATTAACAGTTTCCTTCCGTGTAACTCTCAGCCTCCCATTGCCCGAGATGTGACCTTTCACCCGGCTGGGCCTTCCGCGCTGAACAAACTAGATTGACCTAGTTGACGCTCTGGCATTTCCACTGCGACTGACATGGCAAAGAAAATCTAGGGCGCGGAGCTTTGCCAAGGACCGCTCAGAGCCGCCGTTCAACTCCCACTTGGCAACCCCGTTGTCGTTAGAGCACCGGTGTCGAAGAATGTTTTGACAAAGCCTATCTCGCTCCTATACAGACGTTAATTAATCGCAGTGTTATGTCGCCTAACTTCAAACGTCTCTGTCGCTTAGCACTGGTATTGCGTCATGTCTAACCAGCAAGCCCAATGCAATGTACAGTCAACCACAAAAGTTTGCGGACCACGCGAGCGCGTGGCCAAGAGCCTCTTCGCGACACTTCCGCTACGTCACCAGCGATCGAGAGCAGCGCTACGTTGAAGACGCATCCCTCCTTAAATCTATGGCCTGTCTATTTTCGCACTGTGCGCAAATATTTTCTACCTATCTCTTTCAACGTGACGCGCTCTTTGTTAGCCAGGGCTACTTGCTTATATTTTGAGAGCAGAATATCAGTACAAGTAATCAGACAGCGTATTCTTCGGCTGTTATCAGTTCTATTTTCGCGTAGCCACGCTGTTCTTTTTTTTTTCGTGAGTGCGTGAGTGAGCGGTGAGGCAGCCATGGGACACAGATGCTTAGTCAGTAGGCAGAATTTTTCCGTTCCTCCCCCATCGCTAAGTGACAGTAGCGGCCGGGATTTGATCGCCTGCGCCCAGGTTTTGCTGCGCAAAGCCCGAACCACCGCGCTGCTATAGTGGTTACATTTAGAAAAATAAGAAATAATCGGGTGCGATGACTCTTTTTATAACCCTTTGCGACACGGCGTCCTCGTTTGGGGACTCGAACTTCGGAGGCGCGTCCCACGCCACGTGTTTCTTCAAATGACCTAAAACTCAGTGTGCACATTCGTGTCCGCTTCCTGATGGGACAACTAGCGGTCAGTTAACTTCATTGTCCTGCGTATTGCTGCAGATGATCACTTTGCTGGAGACACTACCATGTTAGACAATCGTTCGACGTGCCGCGTTCCAAGACCAACGTCAAGAGTATTTTTTTTCTCCGGTCGACACGAATACAACCGAAAAAGCAAGTGTGCATGCGTTTCGGGCCTAATAGTTGATTCTTTTTATGCAAGCATTGAAGCTGACGGATTTCAGAATAATTAGATAATGAGTTATACGCTAATTAATTTTTTTTACTGAAACTCGCACAAAACAGCACATTGCTTCGTCTTCTTTCTTGGAATGTAATAGTGAGCGTCTTGAAATGATGCCATGCGCATTTGACGCATTTGCAGACAGTGCATCATAATTCGTGTCTGAAGGGGATGAATTTATTCACAAGACATTTACAGAAGTGTCATGAAACATAGGTCTCTCAATGATCTAGTAGGAAGTGAAATGTCCGCCGTTTTCTAGCACCTTATTGATGCGTGTGGGCATCGACTCGTACAAAGATTCAGTAATCTCCGGTCGACCGCGCAGGCTTTCCCATTCTTGTGCGATCGCTTGCCACAGCGTATCGGCCGTGCGGCCGCGGTTGGCTCGTGTGGACAGCCGTTTCTTCAACATGCCCCAGACATTTTCTATGGGATTCAAGTCGGCGCCACATGAAGGCCACTCAAGCTGGCAAACAGCATGTTCTTCTAGCAATGACTGGACGATACGTGCTTTATGGATCGGGCTGCGGTT
The DNA here is from genome assembly GCF_013339745.2 of Dermacentor silvarum. NCBI lineage: Eukaryota > Metazoa > Arthropoda > Arachnida > Ixodida > Ixodidae > Dermacentor > Dermacentor silvarum. The sequence continues at coordinate 83,604,208 of NC_051164.1, forward strand.
GTGTTGAAAAAAATAGCAGCCGTCGCTGAAGGGACCGTCCAGCGCATACGGAACGAGGTGTCTAGTGATGACGTCGCAGTACCGTGACGCAGTGAAGGGCCCTTCCAGACGCACAAGGGGACCAAGGCCATCTTTGCTGATTGCTCCCCACACGCTCACGGAACACCGTCCACTGGATAGAACACTCTGTGTGTAATTAGGCAGATATCTGCAAGAAACAGCATACAATTGGGTTCCAGCGGCGCGTCTAAAAATGTTGTGATTCCTCTTGCGTATGAACTTTATAATGCTGTTATAGAGTTGCAATAGAAAACGTGCAAACATCATTAGATAGTACTGAAAGACCCACTGGCAGCTTTTAATTAGCTTCAGAGTAAGTAGTACTATGAAACAATCGTTAATGTTTTCAACATAATACCACTACAGAAAAATCTCGTAATGTCCAAAAGCTCATTTTACGTGAAACATGTTGTGATGCAGAATTAGTTTCGTGAATTAACTGCCAATACACAGTAAACACACCTGCAGTTTAGTGGACGCCAAACCCGCTTCCGTTGGTCCCAGCGCGTGGAAAAAGTTGACTCGTCGCTAAAGATGACATCGCCCCATTTCTCTGTTGTCCAATCTTTCATTGCTGTAGCGAACATGAGTCGTTCTTGTAGCTGGCTGTCTGAGAGGCAGGGCTTCTGTGCTGCTACGAAAGACTGCAGGCCAAGCTCACTCAGCCTTCTTCTTACAGTCTCAGACGATACCGTGAGCGAGAGCGCTTCTCGGATATCCTCTGCACTTTGAAAAGGATCAGCCACGATGGCGGCCGTACTCAGGCGGTCCTCTTCCTCAGTCGTGGCCCTTGGACGCCCACTGCGCTCCATATCTGTGAATCTGTCATCGTCGCGGAAAGCTTGAATAATCCTATTCACGGCAGTCCGGCTCCTGTTGGTTCGGCGGCAGATTTCGCGCTGAGGTATTCCCTTTGTGAATAAACGCACAATGTGCCTTCTTTCGTCAAGTGGAACACGCAGCGGCATCTTTCCAAATAGGCAATCACCACGTGGCCTGAAGCAAGTCTACTACGTTTTCAGCGACTGATGCGAAGATGCGCCTATGTGTGAAAGAAAATTTTCTATGCATCCGCTTTTTCTTTATTTTTGATGACAGTGAAACACCTCCCTACCCTTTCTCTCAAGACGCAGAAGCAGCAACACTCATTGGACCAAGATGCTGCCAACCAAAGTGCTCCAGTAAACGTCGCGTTAAAAAATCGTCGCAGCGCTTCGTGAAACTTATCTACCCACTGGCACACCAGTCGACAAAGGTTGCAATGATTGCTCCGATACTGCTATCAAGCCAGATATGTGGCGGTCTTATCGCAGACAGCGCTCTGCGTCAACGCAACGAACTAACAATGTCATGCACGGGAACAAAAAATTAACAGGCAGGCGAGTACCAAGAGGGCTCATATCCGGGAGAGCGCCCCTGTCGCCGCTAGGTGGCGTACCGCTAGGTGGCGCGGATAGGCAGTCTGGCACGCGCTCGCGTGGTCCGCAAACTTTTGTGGTTGACTGTACCCGCGGCGGCCGCATTGCGATGGAGGCGAAATGCAAAAACGCCCGTGTGCTTGCGTTGTAGTGCACGTTAAAGAACCCCAGGTGGTCAAAATTAATCCGGAGCCCTCCACTACGGCGTGCCTCATAATCAGAACTGGTTTGGCACGTAAAACCCCAAAAAGAAGAAGAATGCAATGTATTAGCGTTCTCCAGAGGACCACGTGACGCTAAAAGAGGGTGAGCTGTTCCACTCTTGTGAAGTTCCTTCGTCGAGAAAGACAAACGTTTGCTCTGTTCTACTGCACATTGACACTACGAGCTTCTCAAAAGTGTTTCAATAACCAGCTCTACTTTGTAATGTTGCTGGGCTGTTTAGTCCGCATCATTTTTTTTTTTTTTGTGCAATGTGATAGTGTCGTTTCACATGGTTTCAATGTTCTTGGTCACACTGATGGCTCGAGTGTTAAGCTGTGATATCATCGTGCGTGTATCCACTGCAACAAAATACTCAATTTCCTGGGGAGCCTATGTATATAAGTACAGATGAGTGTGCGTATATGTGTGGGTGTATAACACTTCGTGACGATGAGACAAGCTGTAGGCGGATCCGTATCAGCGCCATCCTCTACTTATAATTAGCACCATCTTCTACTTTCCCTCCATATGAACACATGTTTCCCTAATTCATTTGGTCTCCTTCGCTCCCGTCGACACAGCGCCCCAAAATTTATTCTAGAATTCTTCGGCACGCTGCACGCACTAAGACGCAGCAATCGACCAAGCTTTACTAATCAGCTACCCTCATGCGAGCGTCATTTATCACGAATCAAAGAAACGAAAGCAAAAAAGGTTCCACTAGCAAAAAGCTATCAGGTCGACTCGCTTCTAATGTGCCGACCCGGAGCTGAAACGGTGATGATGCCTCCTCTAGTGGCTTTGAACCCAGCGCTTTGAAAAGCCTGTAACGCAAGAACGTGCCATTGTTATCCTCCCTTCGAGAAACAATGGCGGGCTCTTGTAGAAGGATCGTCCCGAGGAACGAATCCTTTAGAGAAAACGAACAGCTGTCGTCGGAGCCGATCCTCTAAGAAAGGTCTCGTTCTTTAAGACTGGGACAACGACAACATTCCCGGCATTTACGGCTCCATTGTGAACCGCGCGGGGCACTAATGACACGCTCGAAATAAAACCGACAATGCGGGTGTAAAACTGCAAAAAAAGAAAAAAAAAGAAAGTCCAAGAACGAAATCGGGAGTGGGGAGAGGTTTTCGTCGCTCGCGGCAAGCCGCCGGATAAGTGGAAGATGATGCAAGTGGAACGAGGGGGCACACTGCCCATTACAAGGAGATCTGGCCATAGACAAACACAATGGGGTTTTGATTGAGGCTGCGTCGCAAACGGCGGCAAGTCAAGTTGGGCAAAGCTCGTTGTCTCCGTTCGCTCTGCGACTGAATGGCGCGTTCGGAGACGGGGGGCAAAAGGAAAGTGGTGGTCGGGGCAAAGGACTCGAAAGACTAATGATCCGCTGTGTTTGCTAAGCTATGATCAAGATGGGACGATTTAAAGATCGGATAATTAGGCTGGTGTATGGGGAAGGAAAGGATCCTTTATGGATGTGGCATTGCCTTATTACTACTTCTTTAGTGCGTTTTTGTTTTTGTTTTCTTTTCAACTTTTTTGCGTTTGGGTTAACAAGCATAAGGAAAGAGCTCATGCGAACAGATAAAAAGGACATAGCTCGGGGCACTGATCTCGTAGTGTCTTTCTTTCTTCAACACCGCTGCTGAGGAGCGCGAACTGTTGGACGTACACCCGTCCATGAGTAAAAGTATACGGACCAGGGATTGCGCGTTAAAGCTGATTTTCTCCTCTGCCTGGGAATGCAACTTGAAATTTAGGACTGCAGTTCTAACTTGGTATTGCGAAATTTCCGGTACACTCGTCAATTTACGTTTATGGATGTTAGTGACTAAGACATTCAGTTTTCTCGGTGACCCTGTGGTTTGTATACTTTTGCACACGGGTGTACAAACATACTCGAGCGCGAAGCACGAAGACGGGGTAGAGAACGAATCTATTGTGCGGTTCGCGCAGATTCTTCGCTCCCTCTGTTGTTTGGGTGCTTGCGCAACGATGCTTCGATCATGGAATTTCTATTTGCGCCATTTCGACAACTCGCACTCACAAGGGCGAAACCGTATTTTGCATTCCTGGGGAGTTTATAAAAAAATTCAGAAGCAGTTATTTCACAACACTGCAGTCGGTGAATGAGCGCTGCAGCGCGCAGACTTCGCAAAATTTAACGCGAACCCATTTTTGTTCCTGCTATACACCAGGAACATTTGCGATATGTGACTTCAGGTGCATTTCATAATACTCATGTGAAAAGAAGTATACAGCGCCACCTCATGGTGCAACATCTCATTTGACTACGTCACTAAAACACACACACATATGCACGTTCAAAAAAAAAAAAAAAAGAAAGCGCGCACGCGATACGCAGGAGCACTGCCATTACACTGCCATTACACCATTACACTGCCGCCACACCAATATGAACGCATTCTGATGCATCGATTCCAAACGACACTAACTACAGCATGAGTAGAGACGTCTGCACCAGCATCCCTGTATTTCTAGTATACACCGGAGCCTATATCTTTCTTGTCTTAGTCCACAACAACCCAAAATGGCGTCTACATCTGTCCGGTGTGGTTAGTGCCGTATATTTATGCTGTACACACTCACAGACAGACACACAAACGCCTTTAGAGATACTGGAGACGTCGATATAGGTCGCTAGAGACGACTAGCCAGCACAAAAGTGTTCAATAAGACTAAGCGTCCAACGGGAAAGCTAATTGTCACATTTTTTTAAGGTCAACTGGAAATAACTTTTGGGTTGCGTGACAGAACCTAGCTTCAGACGGTGTGGATGCAGAAAAGGCTCCATTCAAAATACGGCCTTTGAAATAGCAGTGCATGGGTAGCGAAAAGTGCCCAGAAGTAGATGTTTTTGACGCCGAAACTGTAATCAAGCGCTGACATTAGCACTCACCGGAGATGACGCCGGACGCAGAACGCTCCGAACCAGCGCGACTTTTCGGCCTGAGAGAGAGAGAAAAAGAGAAGACAGCGAGGTTACAAGACTCAAGTTCGGTTTGCTAACCTGAACTGAGAGAGAGGGGGTTTAAGGGTTGAAAAGCGAGAAGCAATAGAAGAGGCAGAGAGAGTACCAGTCGCGCGCACACTCGAAGGAGCACACCACCAAGTCTACAAACGGTCGCCGAGACCAGGGGAGGGGGGGTTATTCTGCAAGTGTCCACGTAGTGGACATGTCCATTTTGTCTGCTGCTGAAGTTCTGACTGGCTGGGCTGGGGTACACGTCAGAAGGAAAGAGGCACTCTCGGCCAATCAGTTCTTCAGCAGCAGACGAAATGGACATGACCACAAGGTGGACACTTACATTATACTTCCCCCTGTCGACTTCAAGCACTGTGGCAACGCCTTAGTTGCTTTCTGCGCCAGCGGCGCGCGCAAGGCCATGGTGCAAGCATCTTGGCTTCTGAAACCAGTCTCGAGTCTAGTCGTCCTAATGCTGTCCGGAAGGGGCGGCGCTGGACGTTATATAACGAGAACAAAAGCACAGGAGGTTGTTAAATATTTTCTTCGATGCTGCAGGAGTTGCGCGTGTGTCAGACAGTCTAACGCGGAAGGAGTATATGCCTGACCTCTGAGATCAGGCAGCGCCCGAGGTGCGGTGAAAATCCCGGAGGCTATTTGGTGAGATTCGCGTCCTGTCCACGAACCACTAGGTGCACACGTCGTCAGCCAAGTTGCTATCGAAAGGCTGGTAATAGGAACACTACCCAACGACCAGCCTTGAAGCTTTGTCCCGGTTGCTGAAATAATATTTACTACTAACTTATATATAATTATGTGGTTTCACATGCCAAAACCACCATCCGATTATGAGGCACTCTGCAGTGGAGGACTCCGAATTAATTCTGACCACTTGCAGTTTTTTTTTAACGTGAAGTCAGTCCACGGTACTCGAGCGTTTTTTGCATCGGGGCCGCAACGGCCGGGATCGAACCCGCCACTTCGTGACGTAGCGCAACGTCACACTCATTTATAACCAATTTAGCCAATGTAAAGAAAGCTCGCACTGGACAGTGGTTGGTGCGCTTGCCCGTCTGGCCGCTTCACATTCCGCGTGCTCACTTGATATTATTAACAATCAGGGAGGCAGTTCGTGCTAAATATACAGGGTGTCTCGCTTAACTTGCGCCAGACTTTAAAAATATACAAAGGGCCAAAAAATTATGGGGTTCTACGTGCCAAAACCACCATATTGACACGTGTACTTTATCTTTCACCGGTGACCGCTTTTTTACCGGCTAACAAATGTTTAACATTATCGCTCCGCGCAGGACGCGTTTGCATGTATCGGAAGTTTCTCGAACGTTATCGATGTTTCTGTCGTTGTCTGTTGTCACCGACGCTTATGCAATCTGATAGTATAAGCGACGCGAATTGTCTAGTACTTTCTGGAAGACACGCGGGCACCAGGGATTACTATGGAACCTTCGATGACTCATGTATAAAAGCCGACGCGTTTCGCCGCTTATCAGATTTCGTCGCTATCGTTTTGTTTCGAGAGTAACTTGGTTTCGTGGGCAGAGGCTCGCCCAATAAAGAATCAGTTTCGTCATTCACAGTTTTACGACTCTATTCTTCACCGTCACTACGTACGTGACAATATGATTATGAGGCAGGCCGTAGTGGGGGACTCCGGATTAATTTGGACCACCTGGGTTTTTTAACGTGCGCCTAAATCTAAGTACACCGGTGTTTTCTGCATTTCGCCCCCATCGAAATTCGGCCGCCGTGGCCGGGATTCGATTCCGCGACCTGGTGCTTAGCAGCCCCACACCATAACCACTGAGCAACCACGGCGGAGGTATGCAAATGACTCGTAGCTGGACAGAATCAAGGTAATGTTTGCCGTCGCTTGGAGATGGATGGATGGAAAAACTTTATTATGGTCCATTGAATCGCGGATGCTCAGATTATTTTTTGCATGCCGTCTAATTACATAATTAATCTTAATTAATCAACATCTCAAATATTAAAATTAGAAGAAAAGTGTCAATGAAAAAACTGTAGGGCAACACGAGAGACTCCCGATGCAGTTTTCTGTTGCTCAATACATGCTACATAAAAGTGCTTTTCCGAGCGTGAAAGAAGTCCGCGAATACACGCAAAGAGATGTCGAGCGGCCAGTCGCGTGGCAATCTTGCGTGTATTCGCGAGCTTCTTTCACGCTCGGAAAAACACTTTTATGTCGCACGTATTGAGCAACAGAGAGTTGTATCGGTAGTCTCTAGTGTTGCCCTTCAATTTTCTCATTGACATTCTCATTTAATTGTGATATTTGAGAAGTTTATTGATTAATAATTAAGACTAATTGTGTAATTAGGCAGAATGAAAAAAATAATCTGCGCATCTCCACTCGAGGGCAAACAACATTGCCTTGGTTCTGTCCAGCTACGTGGCCATTTACATATCTTTAAAGTCTGGCCCAGGTTAACTGAAACACCCTGTATATTTAGTATAGATACTCATGAGCGCGAACGCTCAAGCACACATCTACTGAAGCCCGAACGCGCCCGCGCGCACGAACGCACAAACGCAGCAAGATAAACCTTCTCAGGGCAGACACACATACGATTTGAAATGCTAGCGCACAGAGCACGGTGACCGGAAGTAATGAAGCAGTGGGAAGCTATATTTCTGGAATAAACCTCGGCATTCCATCGCCTCCGTTTCACTCTCCATAACGCGGCGGGGTGGCTACGGATTGTTTCCGGTCTGCCACTTCCGCGCAGACGCGCGCATACCTCTGTGTGTGCAGGGTGAGGGTCACGAAGACAACACACGGTCTTTGTCTTCAAAGTCCCTTCCGCGGACCTTGAAGGGGGGGGGGGGGGGGGGGGGGACAAGCTGCGGCGACAATCGGCGGCGCGTTTGAGGGAAGAAAAGGCGCTGAAAACTGGGCGTGCAAAGCAAATAGAGGTGAGAGTATACGACGGCGTCGGGGGGCGAATTCGGAAAACGAAATGAAAATACAATCCGACGCGGATGCCTGGTAGCATAGTCGCGTGGAGTTTTGTTCTTCGCTGAGAGTCACGGATCGCGCGGAACGCACAGAACGTGACGGAATTCCCATCTGCGGAGACAGCTTGGAGCGGCACGTAGTGTCGAGGATGGTTTTGTCAGCAGCTGCGCGTATACGTGCCCGTGCGAACGGATCACTTCCACGATGCAAGCCGCGTATTTTTTCATTATTTTTATTTTTCGTCGATATGCTTCAGACCCTTTATTCGTCTAAACCTCTGGCGTGTTCTGGGAGCATAAGGAACGTGCGTTGCCCATATGAATGTAATCCCCGTACGGCGATGGCTTTCAGACCCAAATCGTCTAGAAAATTCTTGGTTTCTGATGCTACGACTCACGAAAATATTAGGACGTGCGCTTGAGAAGCGGATCTTCAACATCTGGCAAGGAAATGGCGAAAAAAAAATTTACAAGCCACCAGACGGAGCTGCCACTCGGGAGATGTTGCTCAGAGTAAAATTGATCTTGAAGAACGCCTGAGGAATACGAAAGAAAGTACATGGGGTGCGAGAGGTGTCCAGGTATTATTTGTACGGGCAAAACACTGACTCACAGTGGAAGAAAAGAAGAAAGAAGCTTACCAGCAAGTATGTGACCGGTATTGTCACAGCATGGCAACAAAGAACGTCAAACACAAAGTGAGAGAGGCTGAGGCAATCTCACTGGTGGCGGCAATGGAAAAGAAACCTGCCATGAGTAACTACCTCAAAGGAAAAAAAACAAAATCGGGAAAGAAACAATTTATGATAACGCAAAGGGAAGCCGCTTACTTTTCGAAGATGTATATGCCTTAGAATGCGCAGTTATGAAGCGAGGTACACCAAGAACGAAGACGCAGGTGATCACTGCGATAAAGCTAGGGAAAAGATGGAACATGTGTTATTAGAATGTGAAGATATCTACCCAGCTGCCGGCTTAGGCTCCTCTGGCCTCCTTGAAGCCCCTTAGATCAGGGATAGCAAGGTCAAAGTAAACATGTCCGCCATAGAGCTTAGTAAGAGGGGATCAAGAGGGTTGGTGGCAGAAAAGTAGGGAGACCACAAAGAACGGAGGCATACAAAGACAGAGTTCCCAGTAATGGTTCAAAAAGTTTGATGCTTGGAATTCTTTGTATCTCTGTGCTTTTTCAATAATATAGGTAGGACATTAGGCAAAATAATAACAACAGCTTGGTGGCGCAACCCACCACGCCGTTTCAAAGGGGACGCTCATAGCAGCCACCCATCCATCAGGCTACAACTTGCTGGGTTAATTAACACGACTTATTCTACTTTATTTCTAGATGCAAAAAAATGTAAAAAAAAAACGATTAAAGGAATGCTTCTGCATCGGAAAAAAAATTGCATGAACGCCCTCATAGGAATGTGGCAGAAACGGGATGGAATCAAACTGGCGACCTGGCGCACTTATTTGGCACGTACTTCAGCGCCATAGAAAGAACTTTAGCATGAGTGGGTTACATAAAATAGAAAACGTTTGGTGGAAAAGGTACATAGGGCTAAGAACCCCACAGAAGAGGTTGTAAAGTAACGTTCAAGAAACACAAGTATCGGGAAAAGAACAAATGTGATGACGAGTGTGAACCAAAATTAGGTGGTGTTACATTCTCTGCCCGAATTCACTTGAAACTTCGTCTGCTGCCGGACCAGGCTGTGGCGGCAACATTACAATGGAAGTGGAACGTAAAAAAAGCATTCATGTTTAGGAACAATACGTTAATTTATTTGAACGAGTTGGTTCATCTTGACAGTTTTCATGAAAACGTGCGAAAGACGAAGAGGAAAGGAACACATATGTGATGATGTGGATAGTGGCGTGCGGTGGAGAGAAGACCAGCTTGGAATGATGATTGTATGGCAGCACCAAGAAGAGGATTGATGATGGTGATAATGGATGATGACCACGTACCATGAACAAAGAAGTGGAAGAGAGCACGCAGAGCGTGAGAGCGAGCGGCAGCTTCGAACGCAAGCTCGCAAAAACGGCGGCTCCAGGCTCGGGTACCGGCGACCGGGTGTCCAGCTACCGTGCGGACCTGGTCGAGGATCCAGTTCGTGGCTGGGCCTTCCTGCGCGCCAGCGGCCTGCTGTGATAGCGGCCTGGTGCAGTGCTTCCTGCTTGGACCGGGACGCCTGAGCTACCAGCTACCAGCCTGCTGAGCGAGCCCGAGGACTGGCGACCGGGCGTCCTGCCACCGTGCGGACCTGGTCGTGGATCCCGCCCGTGGCTCTGCTCTCTTGTGTACCAGCGGCCTGCTGTGACAGCGGCCTGGTGCAGTGCTTCCTGCTGGCCACCGGGGCGCCTGAGCTACCTGTCCGCCGACCGAGCCCGGCGTTATAGCGGCCGAGGCGTGACAGGCCAGGCGTTACTGGCCAGCTACAGCAGTGGCCTTTATTCTACCGGCCTCCTGTTTTCTTCCTGCTGCCACGTCGCGACAAGGTGCGGCGCGACAGCAGCGACCTAGCCACAACGACGCTCCACCGGCACAACCACCGTCATGGGCACCGCAACGACGAGGCAGTAGGGCGAGTGGTGACGCATGAGGGCTAGGCACATACTTATATAGGACAAACGATTCGCGGACTCTAGTCCACGTACATGTAAATCGTCTGTATGTAAATAGTCTGTATCGTGCTAGCGTGTCTGTTAAAGTCTGTGTTTCGTGTAGCAAGCTCCCGTCTGCCGTGTCATTATTAAAGGATCCTGGGCCCAACTGGAAACACCGGCGAGTTGTCGTTTCCCATCACAATCTGGCGAGCCTGCCAGGATCCGCCAGTGACATCCCAAACGCGGAGACCGGCATTCGGGTGTGTACACGCAGCACTAGACATCCGATATGGATTTAGACAATTTAGCCACCACTGCAGCACAGTTAGGCTTGTCTTGTGCTGAACTTCGCGAGTGGATTGAAAAAGAACAGGCTAGGCAGAGGGACGAACGAGCAGCTGAGCTAGAGGCAGCCAAAGCAGCAGCAGAAAGTCAGCGGCTAGCCGACGAAAGGCAGCGACAAATCTTGCAGCTGAAGCTCAAGCTTCAAGAAGGAGCGCAGAGCGAGACATCCGCCGCAGCCGCGCCCGTATCGTCACCAAAGCTAGCCTGCTTCAACCCCCAGAAGTTACTGCCAGTGTTCGACGAACGACGTGACGACCTCCACGCGAATCTCCAAAGTTTCGAACGCGTACCCACTGGAGAGGACGAGGCAGGTTGTAAGCTTGCAAACAAGGACAGAAAGGCAATGCATCTAAAAGAACTAATCGAGCTAGGAGAGAGCATGGGACTAGAGAAAACAGAGTTGAAAGACTGGGTGGAACATCAGCGGTCATTGGAGTGCGAGAGGCGTGCTGCTGAAAGGGAAATGGAAAAAGCTCGTCATGCAGTGCAGCTTCAAGCTGAGCGAGTGCGTCATGAAGAAGAGCTATGCGTTCTCAAATTGCAGATCGCAGCTCGTGAAGCGCTCACAAGCGCTACGACTTTCGGCAGCATGACTCCATCCGATGGTGAAGCTGTAAATGGGGTTATTGCCTTGTCTTCCCCGCCTCCCGCAACCAAGTCTTTAGGTTTGAAAACGGGCTATAAAGAGGCTCAAGCTTGCTTGTCGCGTGAGCAAACATTGTATGTTTTGCCTGAACACGAAGCTCGCAACGTTGAAAAAACTAATGTAAGAACTGCCCTAAGCCACAAAGATAAACCACAAGAGTTGAACTTGGACTCACTATCAAAGCAGTCTTTAGGTTTTGATTGCTTGTCGGATTCATGCACTTCAACCGAAGAGGCTGCTGGGCAAACGAAAGCGCATGCGAACCCCGTCCTGCATGACACTAAACAAGACGCAGCCTTGTACTCTGGTATAACCAGCGATAGAGATTGCCAGCAATCTCACCGAGCCAATCTTTCTCAATCTATGACAGTGGACTCACCTATGATGTCAAAGAAAATGCCTAGTATCCAGGCAATGACTCCAACGGTAGATGACGTAAGCGTGAGCACTTCAACATGTCAGGTAAACCCAAGGTATATCAATGAATCGCCTGTAAGTAATAATCAAGCGTGTCGTCACTCACCTTCAAATGTGAACAGAGACGACCAGACGAATGTTCCGAACCTTCCACTGAATCATGAGAAAGTTAACTCAGAGAATTCAACAGCTCATTTGCATTCTGAGATCCCAACAAGATTAGGGATACCAGACAATCGTTTTGTGCAAGCATATGTCAGGCACATAGGAGTGGCTGACCTCACACGACGCAGCACATCTGGCGTTGCTTGGCGTGCGTGGTTAACACATGAAAGACCGGTACGTAAGATTGAGACAGCCGCGGTTCGGTTAATTTGGGAGCGGGTAACATAATTCAGTATACCTGCACCGGCATGCTCTACTCCGGACTCTGACAAAGATGTGAACGGTTATCCGTGTTCCTTGGACACTATTACTTTGTGCCATGGTGATTGCCGCTCACAGTGCTGCAGTTTTTTTTTTAGAACTTTGGATTGTGACACCTTTCCATTTCTTTTGTGAGAACTTTGGCTTGTGTTCCAAAGTCTCCACGTGTTTTCTGATCATTGTGTAAACATGAATTGTTTGAAAACCAAGAACTTTTCTTGAACGATCGCACGTGCCTGCACTCATGCGCACCCCTCCTCCTGTGTTGTTTAGAATAGTTGCGGGCAACTATCTTAAGTGGGGGGCCCTTGTGATGATGTGGATAGTGGCGTGCGGTGGAGAGAAGACCAGCTTGGAATGATGATTGTATGGCAGCACCAAGAAGAGGATTGATGATGGTGATAATGGATGATGACCACGTACCATGAACAAAGAAGTGGAAGAGAGCACGCAGAGCGTGAGAGCGAGCGGCAGCTTCGAACGCAAGCTCGCAAAAACGGCGGCTCCAGGCTCGGGTACCGGCGACCGGGTGTCCAGCTACCGTGCGGACCTGGTCGAGGATCCAGTTCGTGGCTGGGCCTTCCTGCGCGCCAGCGGCCTGCTGTGATAGCGGCCTGGTGCAGTGCTTCCTGCTTGGGACCGGGACGCCTGAGCTACCAGCTACCAGCCTGCTGAGCGAGCCCGAGGACTGGCGACCGGGCGTCCTGCCACCGTGCGGACCTGGTCGTGGATCCCGCCCGTGGCTCTGCTCTCTTGTGTACCAGCGGCCTGCTGTGACAGCGGCCTGGTGCAGTGCTTCCTGCTGGCCACCGGGGCGCCTGAGCTACCTGTCCGCCGACCGAGCCCGGCGTTATAGCGGCCGAGGCGTGACAGGCCAGGCGTTACTGGCCAGCTACAGCAGTGGCCTTTATTCTACCGGCCTCCTGTTTTCTTCCTGCTGCCACGTCGCGACAAGGTGCGGCGCGACAGCAGCGACCTAGCCACAACGACGCTCCACCGGCACAACCACCGTCATGGGCACCGCAACGACGAGGCAGTAGGGCGAGTGGTGACGCATGAGGGCTAGGCACATACTTATATAGGACAAACGATTCGCGGA
>NC_051164.1:83617515-83645167 GCF_013339745.2 Dermacentor silvarum
GTGAAACCAGCACCTTCGTGAATGGCCACACAGCCAGCATGCGAGAACAGACGCTCGGCAAGCTACCGATTTGCTGGAATCGACATGCACGTCGTCGTTATGTCAAATACGTGCTCCAAACCGGCGCGCATGCTGTGCCACACCTCTTTAGTGGACGAGAGGTACACCGACGATCAACGACTGGGTTGCTATAGCATACCTTGAATTAGCGGGCATTCAAGCCTGCGGCTTCGTGTGGGGTGGCGTGTGCGGTGTGGGTGAAGATGAGGTGAAGCATTCAGCTCGGCATCACTCAGGACTCGGAAAAACAGTCGACAGTCGCTGTACCGTACACACAGTCACTGCTCGTGCTCCACCATTCTAGTACGATTTTAAAATTTTCGTGCAACTCCTGTCAAACTGTCGAAAACGATTAATCGAACATGTCTAATCGATTAAGTCTATGAAATGAAAGTGTACATGATGAAGATTAATGCGTTTGCGGGATACCTTTAATCGATTAATCGTTTAATCGTTCATCGATATTATCAATCCTACGCCGGCGCGGGATCACGTGACGGGCGCGACCAATCAGGGTCGTTTGATGTGTCGCGGGGAGGTAGAGGGAAGGAAAGGGATTTGGCGCGCTTCGCCGGGCTTCCCTCGCCTCAGATCAGTTTCGGCGTACGGATGGGGAGGCCTCGCGTGGTGCGTTCCGCCGAGGAGCAGGGTGTGTTTGAGCAACGGCGCCGCGAAATCGCCGGGAAATGGCTCGTCGTCGACGTGCGCGAGAGCTTCCGAAGCCCAGGCGAAACGTCAGCGTCGTCTTGCCCTCCAGGAACCCGACACCGGTGGCGCACTGCCCCGGCAACGCTAGCGCGCCATCTTCCCTGGTGCGACGGCCAGGTTTCAACGCGAGTTTCTCAACCGGAACTTCGGTGCCAGCTGCAGTGCGTGTGACCTGTTGTGGTTCGAGCACAACGTGGTACTCGTCAGTGCAATTCGTTCCGAGGAACACCGAAGAGACACACGACAAGCTTCACTTACCCCCATTTCCTCGACAGGGGAAGGGCTACTGATTTTTGCGTCATCATGATGGCCGCCTTCGTTACCGTTCCCCTGATTCTTGTGGTAAGACCTACCTCACCTGGTCGGGATCGTATCAGTCCACGATGCGGATGAAGCGACCAGCTACCTGGACGACAGGTCTGCTGGTTCCGATCGGTGCGGAGTTAAGTGCAATAAAGACGCTTTTCCAGTTGGCAAATAGTATACGTGTATTTTTACTACAAAGATAAGTTATCTAAGGTGTTTTTAAATTTTCAATTTTTGCTGTTTCGTAAAGGTTCCCGGAAAATTTACCCCGCATACTAAACGCACCCCCCAACTTTTCTTCGCTTTCCTGAAAAAAAAAAAGTGCGTTCATTACGCGGGTACCGTATTTGCCTTGTTCATTAATGCTACATCAGGTATAAGTGTTTAGCTGGAAAGAAAACTTGGTAGAATAGTGTCATCGGTAGTGAAAAGAGATTGGAATTGGTCGTTAAGAGCGCGAGCTATTTTTGAACGTCATGCGTCGTACAACCATCGATATCAAATACGCCGCAGTTACGTGATGGAGGATAAATCGCCCGCCAATGTTTTTTCTGGGGAAGTGGAAATGACGTTTGGCAATGACACATCGTAATAATGCTGTTTATTATGCGCAACTTGAATGCCTTTTGACTTCCATCGATTAAGTAGATATTTCTTGTTCAAACCTACTATCCTTTAGGGAGCATTTAAATATGTTTGTTTTATTCTTAGCTGAAGTGTTGAGCGAGATGTCCAAGGATATTGACATATAAAATTTTTACGTTGATAGGTACAAACTAATCCACAAAGTTTTTAACTATATCTATGAACCAGTCCGAAAAGGTGTTTATGTCAGCTCTCTTTCTTGAAAAAGCACCGAAACTTAAGGACTGCATATCAATTATTGAAACGTCGATCATCTGCTCTCCAAAAAATTGGAAAATGACAGTTGCTTTGATTCTTATCAATAAGCACGCCAGAGAGTGTTAGTAATAATAGTTGGTAGTCAGAAATACTGCGAAAAATGTGATAATTTGCATTGGACATAGGACTACCACTGATAAACAATAAATTAAGTATTGATATCGCATGGCCTTGTATTCTAGTAAAGGTGCCTACATTTTGTAACAGACTGAACGCTAACGCAAGATCAATAATTGCTTCACCGGGCCGCTAATTTAATTCCTAACTGATAATCATTGCTAGTCACGACTTGGCACATCGAAGCCCCCGGATCAAATAAAATGTTCACAAGCATGTTGAAATAGTCCTTCAATCGATCCTACAGAAGTATTGGGATCAGGCAAGGGCGGCCGGTACACCACTCCAGTAATGTACTTAACGTTTTAGTGATAGGCTTTGCAAAAACACACTCCATATTTATTGCATCCAGCACTCCTAAAATATGTAAAGACTTCTTGAGCATGCGGACTCCTTCACACCTAATCTCTCAAGTTCACTATCAAAAATTCAATAATTCAACCACATTTCGGTGAGCAGTGCTATGCCGGGATCGCGTGAAAAATATGTCAGCCTATAGGTAACTGTTTTTATTGCAATAGCAATTATATGGACACTTCAACCGGATTTCTTCCGTCGCCGTCGCCGTGAGATTCCGTATAGATTCCAAGGGCGATAAAATCGTCGCCGCGAGCCGTATGCGCGAGTGAAAGCTCGCGGGGGACGCGCGCTATCACGGAGAGCGAACGCACGGCGGAAAGCAAACACGACCGTCGCGCGAAAGGCCGGGGGGGTATCGAGGGGAGGGAGGCGGGGCGACGCTGTTCTACGGCACCAAATGCGTATCTTGCAACCGGGCGCAAGGGGAACTGGCAACACTATCTCCCACGCGAAAGCAAAAATGTCGCAGTTTCGCCCGAAAGGCGAAGCATCGCTTGCGATAGCAAATTAGTAGAGAGCTATTCGGAGTAGGGATAGTAGTTTTATCGGCTGCATAAGCTTGGACACATTGGCTTACTAACTGAATTAACAATCGTGGTGTCAGTGCGCACAAGCAAACATGAATAGATCACACTGAATGACCGCAGCCAACCACTGTCAAAACGCTGGCAGCAAGCGCAGGTTCGCGTGGTCTATGGCTTCACCGGAAACTGAGCGGCGAATGCACAGCGCATACAAAGGTCAGAGCCGTGTGGAGATAAGAGACGGTGCGGACGACCGGCATCCCCGGGCAAAGCGCAAAGGAGAAGTTGTTGGCAGAGGAGAAGCTGCCCCCCCCCCCTCCGGGGGGGGGGGGGGGGAGCAGCTTCTAGTGGTAGAACGCCCGCCTCGGCTGCGGGAGGCTGTGGGTTCGATTCCCACCGCCGCCGGGCACCCACTGGTTCGAAAGGGTACAAGCGTACCCCGGCCTGGCGTTCGGCTTCCTTCAGGGGTGATACGCTTAGGAAAGGAGCCTGCGCCCTGAATTCCCGTCGAAACCAACGTGAGTACGGAAAAAAGTGATGTCTGGGCCGCTCCCATGGCGGTCATTTCCTATGTGGCGCCCCAAGCACCTATTGAGGTGGGGGCACCTTCGGGTTGAGGTCAAACACCCCTTTCCAAGCGTTGAGGTCCCATAATGGCCGAGCACCAGGCCGGGAGCGCGCTTGTACCTATTTTACCGGTAGGTACCCGGCGGCAGCACTTGCCTCCCACAGCCGCGGCGGATGCTCGTCTACAAGGCCGTCTGTGGTTGGACAAGAGGCACCCAGAGACAAAAGCTGAAATCTCTATAGGCACCGGGCGGCCGTTGTAAGGCGCCACCGGCGCGCCGGCGATATGCTGGCGAACAGCGCCGCGAACGGCACCTAACAAAGCACTGGCATGTGAAGCAGACGACGGGACGAAGGCGCTCGGTGCTTCCAGTGATTTGGCACTGCGGGTTATAAGGGCTGACGCACCGGAAAACGCATTTACACGTGTCTTCTTTTGAGAAAGGTCGTCACTTGTGCGAGGCAGATCACATTCGTGGCATCAAGTAGTATATAAAGCAGAAAACGAGCGCAAATTGCGATGCAAATGCACCACGCGAACGGAGCTCACCGCGGCAAGCTAAGACGTGGAACTCCAGCAGTTATGTTCCAGATGTTATTTTGCTGTGCGCGTTAACATTCTCGAGTATTTAATCATGTAAATAGGCGAAGAACACAACAATTATGGACAGAAAAAAAAAGGAGACATACGTCTTCTTTATTCTGTTTCTTAAGCTGCTTCGCCGATCGCACATGTGTCAGTCGTTCTCTGTCCGTTGTAGTTCCTTTATCTTTGCAGTGCTTCCCCATTCTTAATTGCTTATAAACTAGCCCAATCTTCAGTCACGGCCCATTTTATGTAGCTTAGCGCGACGGGAGCCGTCGGTGGCGGCTAGTGTGAACACGGCGTTAGCGTTCGCCGTCGATGCACAGCACAGTCATTTGCCGGACTCAACCAGAGTTGGGAATAGCTAGGAAGGAAAATATACATTAAAAGGAAGACTGGTACACTGATAAGACGGCAAAATGACTACAAATCTGAGTGTTCGTCTTCGGTGCCCAAGCTCCGGAGCCATTACACTGTGGAGGCGAAGATACGCAAGTGGGACACGAAGCTTTTGCGTATGAATGGCTCTCTTATTAACGTTAGAACTACACCATAGCAAATCAGCGTCGGAAATGTACAGTGCCCAGCGATTGAAGCGCTGGCAGCGCGCGGCTGCCGCCGTTTTTCTTTCTTTTCAAACCACAGGTGAGCGCTGTGGGACCAAATGCAGTCATAATGCGTTACGAAGGTTTTCGCTTTCCCTCTACACCACAATGCATCAGTTCGGTGTCCCCAGCGCTTACAGTCAGTGCAAAAAGCGCTGGCGACCATGCGATTCGAGTATCGCGTTTCAATTGCTGAGCACTGAACGCGCTGTTGCCTACAGACCGCACATATACAGACTTTCCGCCTGAAAAACGCGATGCCGCGATGAACAACGATTGAATTGAATGGCGTAACCAGCTTCAGTCATGTTTCAGTAACTGTTGGTGCACCCAAAGACGCAACATGTTTGATCAGACTTTGTTTCACGGCAGCGCCTGCTGCGCGCGGCCCGGCCGCCACATGCCATTACTTTCACGGCGCAGCCGCATGAAGGCGCCACCGGTCCAAATTCATCCCGCGCCCGGTGCCTATTGGGCCCTCTTTCGAGATGTGGACCCCCACGACAGCCGAGCACCAGGCCAGGGGACATCTCTACCCATTAGAAGAACTGGTGGGTTCCCGGCGGCACCGGGATTTGAACTCGGTACCTCCCGCATACGAGGCGGATGCTCTACCGCTAGGCCATCGCTGCGGTTCTAGAAGTATTGGCCCGCCAAACAGTATCCCCCCGACCTTACACGGTTCAGTCAGGGCCGGGCACCCTTCCCAGGACCTTCACTCATACTGGGTGCAGCAAGGCATGCCGGCCTACCGAGCCACCTCGCAGGACCGGGTCGCTAGCCAGAGCTATACGTCCTGTACCCATTTACGTTGGGTCATCGTCGGACCGAAGTCCTCCCATCGAGCGTGACGGCCCACCCTACTACTGTCACCTCGTTGGTCATGTTGTGGGCGACCCACGTACTCGAGTTGGCGGGGGCGTTAACTCCCCGAATGCCTCCCGTGAAAGGCACCTCTGCCGGGCGCAGTAGCCTCCTCGAGCTTGGTGATTCCCTTGTACACCAGGCCTCTGGCTGGGAAGCCATCTCTCCCCTAGTATTAAAGCGGTTGTGTTGACCGCCGGCCCTACCCAGAGGGCCTACCGCCTCAGTGACAGGAAGTCTGAGTCCTGACATCAGGAAACTCCCGATAGTCACCTTACGGTACTATTCCCAAACCCGAAGGCTTGGTTTCGCTTCCTCGCCCTCTTGGCCACTTTACAGTGTTGCCCGCGGCGTCCCACGTGGAGGGGGGGGGGGGGCGAGGTTCGACACAGGCAGCGCTTCCTTGATTGAGATCACCGGCTTGGATTACACGAGAGTGCCACCTCTCGCAGCGAATTCACCTGTGACTTGTGTGGATCTCCGGCACCGGTTGAAGCAACCGCACATGCAACCTGTCTAGATTCCACTCACGCAGCCTCCAATGAGCTCGATTACAGGGGCTGGCAAGTTCCCCCAGCTTTAGAAGTCGAGCTTGTCCAGACGCTTGGGATCTAGACGTACCTCGCCTCTCATCCCGTTACCTACCTCTCGGTGGTTACGTCGGCCTCCTGCTTAGATTACAAGGAGGCGCAACCCTCCCCGGCCTTAGGTAAAAGCTCTCGCATTGTGCTACGTCTACCATTGACCGACGTGCACGGCCTCCGGGAAGCTGGATTACAGAGGGCCGCCACACCCTCCAGCGTCAGCTAGCCAAGACGCAAGTGTTCCTCCAGACCAGGCACACGGCTTATGCAACACACCGCAGTGCCCCATCCTGACGAACGGGTGGAGATCCACCTGTGACTGGAGCAACCACCCGGGCTCCGCTTGGATTACAGGAGTGCGCTTCTCCCGCCCGTAGCATGGAAGTACAAGCCACAGCGCGAGATGAGCGCGAGATGAGTTCACAACCGCTCATCTTCCCGCTTTGTTGCTTTCGCTTGGGATATTGAGTGGTAAGATACACCTTTGGTGCCGGAGCACAGCGCCGCCCCGCCTCCCTCCCTCCCTCCCATACTCCCACGGTCTTTCGCGCGACGGTCACGTTTGCTTTCCGCCGAGCGTTCGCTCTCCGTGATAGCGCGCGGCCCCCGCGCGCTTTCGCTCTCGCACACGGCGCGCGGCGACAATTTTATCGCCCTTGGAATCTATACGGAACCTCACGGCGACGACGGTGACGCCGACGGCAGAAATCAGGTTGAAGTGTCCATATAATTGATATCGCAATAAAAAGCGGGAAGGCAGCGTGGGAGGGAGGGGGGAGCAACTTCTACTCTTCCAACAAATACGCTTGCACTGGCTGTGGTGGCGGTCGCCCGCACCGTCTCTTATCTCCACACGGCTCTGACCTTTGTATGCGCTGTGCATTCGCCGCTAAGTTTCCGTTGAAGCGATAGACCGCACGATTCTTCGCCCGCTGCGGCGGCTGCGATTGCTGCCAGCGTTTTGACAGTCGTCTGCGGTCATTCAGTGTGATCTATTCATGTTTGCTTTTGCGCGCTGACACCACGCTTGTTAATTCAGTTAGTCAGCGGATGTGTCCAAGTTTATTCAGCCGATAAAACTACTATCCCTACTCCGAATAGCTCTCTACTAATTTGCTATCGCAATTGATGCTTCGCCTTTCGGGCGAAACTGCGACATTTCTTATTCTCCCTTCGCATACGTACCGGATTCAGCAATTCACTCCGCCTGCATTCCACTTGTTGAGCGAGACGCCATTTTCTAAAACAGACCGCAAAATAGCTCTCGGCGTAATTTCGACGGAAAAATCGCAGTGGTGGCTGCGACGTTGCGACGCTGTGACCAACCGGTTGGTCGCAGCCGAAAATCGCAGAATTGGCCCTGCGACTGCGATTTTCGTCGCATACGATGGAAATCGCACTGCAAAATCGCACCATGTGAAACGGCCTAAAGGCGTATCTTGGAACCGGGTGTAAGGGGAACTTGCCATTCAATCTCCCACGCGAAAGCAAGAGAGCGGGAAGGCAGCGTGGGAAGGAGGGGGGGGGGCACCTTCTCCTCTGCACAGCTCCTCTGCACTTTGCCCGGCGGTGGCGGTCGCCCGCACCGTCTCTTATCTCCACACGGCTCTGACCTTTGTATGCGCTGTGCATTCGCCGCTCAGTTTCCGTTGAAGCGATAGACCGCGCGAACCTTCGCCCTGTCCGCTGTGGCGGCTGCGCTTGCTGCCACCGTTTTGACCGTCGTCTGCGGTCATTCAGTGTGATCTAGTCATGTTTGCTTGTGTGCGCTGACACCACGATTGTTAATTCAGTTAGTAAGCGAATGTGTCTAAGTTTATGCAGCCGATAAAACTACTATCCCTACTCCGATTAGCTCTCTACTAATTTGCTATCGCAATCGATGCTTCGCCTTTCGGGCGAAACTGCGACTTTTTGTTCAGAACACTGCTACAATTCATGTTTTCAAATAAAATAACTTGTATGATAATTTTTAATAGAGCACGCAATTCACAACTGTTTACCTTAGCAATAACAACGGTGTCAGATATTTGCAAACTGCATCTACCGGTGCGTATAATGATGATAAAATTGACATAGCGTACGCCGCTCTCAATTATTGTAATATTTCATGAATAATAAATTAGCAATGCTTTATGTAAACGGTGTAACGACTTCACGAGAGTTGTAAAGTAATACATCATGTCCGACCGCATTAGGCAATCTAACAATTTACCGAATTGTTATATGCTTTTATTCAAAGTTACGGATTTCTAAACTTTGTGCTAATCTTGTCTGTTAAGTTACCCCATTTTCGGCGATTTTTGTGCAAATGTTGAGATGCCAAATCAATAATATATTCCTGACAATCGGTAGACAAAAGCTTTCTCCTTGAAATGATGCAAATGCCTTTCATATTCGTTCTGTTGTTATACTGATAAAATAATTTCTTCATTTTCTTTTTCAATTTCCTCATTTGATTTCTCTATTTTTAAGACCTTGTGCTTTTTCGCGTTTCTTTTCATCTTATAAAAATTTCTCATTAATTTCTCTTTTTGAATTTGACTAATTATCTTTCTAAACCAACGGATTCTTGGCCATAATGGGATGGATGGATGGATGTAAAACTTTAATGAAAGTCCTGAGGTACGCGACTCAGCGCGCAGCGGGCCGCTCCCACGTTTGGACAGTCAGGCCATGCCCGACCGCCGCATCGTGGGCCCTCTGGTGTCTGGACAGCCCATAGTTGCGCCCCGGCATCGGGGCTTTTGATAGCGGAGAGCCACTTGTCCTCATTGATTTGTTCCGTGCCTCGCAACGAAGGGCAACGCCAGAGCATATGGTCTAGGCTAGCGAAGTCATAATGGGTATGGGCGAAATATTCAGGTGAACCAACCAACCAAACCCAGCTTGCCTGACAGGGGCTTCCTTCCGCCTCCGTCAACACTATATCTTTGTAAGTACGTCCAGTAAATAGCTTTATATGCGCAGCATTATCACCAGATAAATCCATCAATACCTTATGCATTTGAATAGGGAAAGCTTCCCCTTAAGGTAAAAGCAACATATACACAGGTGCTGCACTAGGCAGTTTCGAAACTATCTGGATACCACGCGTTGCTTGCCTTACCCAGGCTGAGTGCCGTGAGGCCGACGAAAACTACGTAATCCCAAGTGGGCGCGCTGGGTGCAGCCATTGGAGCAGACACCACGGATGCTGTTGAACTGGCGCGCGTAGGCTCTTGCTTCTGAGGTTCTGCACGTGTCGCATTGGGAGCGAATGATATATCGTTCGTTCTACCTTTCTCTCGCTCTTTTTGACACCGACAAACATGTAAGGATTGCGCATTCGTCAAAAATTCCAGGCTGTGGACTCACAGTTTCGTAGCGCAGGCCTTGAACGGCACCTTTACAACATAAGTTTGTGACAGCTCGTACTATTACGCTCTTCTCTTTCACGCTTTATTTTTGTATTATACAGCTGGCGCGCAATTGGGCAAATCGCGCCTAGCAATTCTGGACGCTGCCTCTTCGGCCATTTGTTGAACGTCACTGCACGGTACCTCCCTAGCTCAGTGGGCAGCATTTCATATAAAAAAATTACATTTGGAAAGATGGGTAGAATTTCAACATTCGATTAGCGACGTCAGAGGCTACTCCCTTCTGATAACAAAGGCATTTGCGGCACTTTGGCAGATGACGGAAATGTCGGTGTCTTGAATTCCTGGAAATGGCCGGATCAGAGTCGGTGGCTTGGGTTTCCACAAGCTTTTAGCGGGACGAGCTGCGAGATCGGCCTAAGGACACACATATTTCTAAAACGAGCAAGCCGTTTAGTCGGAAATAGGTTCCTAGTTCAAGCGTGGTTTTGTGCTTGCGTGTGTGTTTGGCTTTGATCATGGCAAAGATTCACGGCAATCATCAACAGGGCCGCTAGAAAGGCCAAGACATTCCCCCTCTGGTGGCCGAAGACTTCAACGCTCCGCATCAAGCATGGGGGTACCCACAAGCTAACCGCAAGGGCGTTGACCTATGGCAAGCCACAGTCAATAATAACCTTACACTTATAACAGATCCAGCTTTTCCGATCAGGATCGGCAACTCCTGCTCTAGGGATACCGCGCCTGACCTCTTTTTCATACGGAATGTAGAGTCGGACTCTTGGTCCAACTTCCACGTGGACCTAGGCAGCGATCACAATACCCTGGCCACCTGCGTCAACGTGAGAAGCGGGGACCTCAAAGAGTTCACTATTACTGACTGGGACTCCTTTCGCAAGATTAGGGAGGAGCGAGCACAAACAGGACAAGATGCAATTAACCGAAGGCTCCGAAAGAAGATCGCGGATCTCAACAAAACTACAGAAGGTCACTGCCAAACCCTGAGCAGACAACTGTGGGATGAGGTCTGCAATTCGGTGGATGGCCAGATGAGAGTTGGAGCTAAATGGAACCTACTCAAGCATCTGCTCGATGACACCAATACCACGTCGAACCAAAGACAAGTGATGGCGAAGGTTCTTCACGAGGCATCACAATCAGAGACAGTAGGGACCGTACTCGAAAGACTCGCTCGCCAGTACCTGCCACTGGGTAGCTCTAGTGACGACGGCTATCCACCCTACAAAGACTCATCTTGCCCCGAGCTAGATGACTCCTTCAAGTCATGCGAAGTAAGGGAAGCCCTCCATAACCTAACTGGCAGGTCGGCCCAGGGTCCTGAGCCATACCCAACCAGGCCTTCAGAAACTTGGACGACGGCTTCATAGAACGGTTGACAGAAGATATCAATGAAATATGGGAACGAGAGGTTGTCCCGGAATCCTGGAAATGGCCTTGGTCATCCTCATCCCAAAGCCTGGAAGACCCCCTGGTCTCGAAAACCTCAGACCCATTGCATTCACGTCCTGCGTGGGGACGGTGGCGGAACAGGTCATACACAACCGCATCTCCAAGCACATCGAGAAACAAGGATTGTTTCCGTACAACATGATCGGCTTTTGTCCGGCCTTGTCAACGCAGGGCGTGATGAAGATCATCATCAGCCGATATTTATGTCCACTGCAGGACGAAGGCCTCTCCCATTGATCTCCAATTACCCCTGTCTTGCGCTAGCGTATTCCAACTTGCGCCTGCAAATTTCCTAACTGCATCACCCCACCTAGTTTTCTACCGTCCTCGACTGCGCTCCCCTTCTCTTGGTATCCATTCTGTAACTCTAATGGTCCACAGGTTATCCATCCTACGCATTACATGGCCAGCCCAGCTCCATTTTCCCCCTTAATGTCAACTAGAATATCGGCTATCCGCGTTTGTTCTCTGATCCACACCGCTCTCTTCCTGTCTCTTAACGTTAGGCCTAACATTTTTCGTTCCATCGCTCCTTGTACGGTCCTCCGACAATTAGCCGTGATATATGCAATGCATTTCTCCCCCTTTCTGTCGTAGTCACAGTGGAAAGATTTAGCATGGCGCCCGAAACGAAAATGCGGTTACTGTGAGCTCACGCGCTATGAAGCCACTTTTTTTGCCACGCTTACTCCGTTATGACGCCACCGCGTTCGACACGCATGTGCAAGAAGTGGCGTGAAGAAAGTCGGGCCGCAAGACGAAGGGATGCCAATTTGCGCCCACCACCTTTGACGACGGCAGGCCACCTCACAAAAATAGAGAGCGATCCTCGCGCCACGGCGTTCGGAGCAGTACGTTTGTCCACCCGAGTATGAATGCTTGTTTTGGGAGTGCGCACTATGTCGTAGAAGGCCTAAGTTATAAAACTAATACTGGTGCTAATCAGGAGTTATAACGACTGCAAGTGTGAAATTTGTTGCAGACATTTCAGGCTTGCTCAGCTATGGCACCTCTGAATTCGACACGTGTGGTCCAGAAATGGCATGAAGAGACTCTGGTAGCAAGCAAAGGAATATCCAACCCCTTTGTTTACGGCGGAACGTGTCCGTCTCCATAACAGCGCTAGCGCAGCAGATTGAGGTAAGGGCCCCAACGAACTACGGAAGTGCGGCGGGTTCGAGCGGCGCAGGGCAGTTTCGGGCGCCACCAGATCACGTGAATGATGTGCACGAAAAGTTTCTTTTGAATCCAACAAAGTGCAGAGTTTGGCTAGGGCTATTGGGTAGTTGATCATGAGCTACTTCGATGTACGTGCTGGCAAAAAAAAAAAAAGAACTTAGTGCCTTTCCACTCTGTCAAGAAGGAAAACCAGCGAAGCTGTTATGTGTGCTTCTAAAACGACGAAATTAATATATATATATATATATATATATATATATATATATATATGCAATTATAGCATCAATACAAAGACACCTTAATCAACCCTATTACTCCTTAATACACCTTAATCCACTTTAATCTACCCTAGCCCTCCTTAATTCACCTTAATCCTCCTGCATCCATCTTAACCTACCTGAATAGACCTTAATCCATCGTAATGCACCCTAGTCTAACTGAATAAACTATAACATTCCTTAATCCACCTTATTCTACATGAACCCTCATTCATCCACTTTAATGCACCCTAATACCACCCACGGCAGGCATTACCAAATCCTGACTGGGAGTTTACCACTGTCGTTGAAACGAAAAGTGTACAATCATTGCATTCTACCGGTGCTAACATATGGGGCAGAAACTTGGAGGTTAACAAAGAAGCTCGAGAACAAGTTAAGGACCGCACAAAGAGCGATGGAATGAAAAATCTTAGGACTAACGTTAAGAGACAGGAAGAGAGCGGTGTGGATCAGAGAACAAACGGGGATAGCCGATATTCTAGTTGACATTAAGCGGAAGAAATGGAGCTGGGCAGGCCATGTAATGCGTAGTATGGATAACCGGTGGACCATTAGGGTTACAGAATAGATACCAAGAGAAGGGAAGCGCAGTCGAGGTCGGCAGAAAACCAGATGGGATGATGAAGTTAGGAAATTTGCAGGCGCAAGTTGGAATACGCTAGCGCAAGACAGGGGTAATTGGAGATCGCAGGGAGAGGCCTTCGTCCTGCAGTGGACATAAAATATAGGCTGATGATGATGATGATGAATACCACTTAATCAACCAGAATCCTCCTCAATCCTTCTTCATCCACCTTAGTCTACCCTAATCCACCTTAATAACCCCGAAAACTCCTTAATACACCTTAATACACTTTAATTGGTGGATTGCGGGTAGCCTGTGACGTAATGATCATCCATCACTGGTTTTGACACTTACGTTAAGAAACCGACGTACATAGGCTGCTGTGGATTCAATTTTGTCAACGCGACTTTTTTCTACACCCTGTCGATGGACGCACTTTTGGTCAGAACCTAGCCATATGCTGCTTCGCCGTGAAAAGCACTTCGGTGTCCGTGCCGGTGACCTACGGGTGATATAGTTTCCTTTTTATCGGTGCTGCGGCCCGCAGTGAAACATGAACCCTGCTGCCTCCCAAGCGAGCGGCTATCTCGCGCACTGGCACGTTGCTGCTGTAACAGCAGCTGAGAGTGACACGTGATCAGCATAGGCGTGGCGCAGGAGTGGAGTCGGAGGGCACGGGGCGCCAAACTGCACAGTACTTCCTAAGGTAAGTCTGCTTTCCCTTCGAGGTAAACGCAGCCAAATAAAACTGGTTCGCGTAGCAGCGGAATTGTATACATGGGCGTCCGCTTACAACGAAACCACATGTAAAGACATTCTGTTTGTAAAGATGTCTATATAACGATCTATGTAAACATTCACGTCGTTATTACCTTGTAAGGGTCTACTGGTTAGTGGTTATAAGTCGACAAAGTTATAATTGATACGTGACGCCGCCACCTTCGGTGAACCCTTGATTGCAGAAAGGGAGTTGATGCCATTTTGCGCAGACCATTGGATTGCGGTTACCACCCATACTGCATCAACTCGATGCATAAGGAAAGACGGATTGCATTTGATGCTTCTTTATTGCGCCGTTTTAGGTATTTCCTGTTCACGCTTCAGGAAAAAAAACAATAAAAAACTGAGGCGTTAGTCTTCTTCAGGGTTACTTTCCAACTGCTATATTTCCTGAAGTACAAGGTTAGGGTGGTCGTTATTTCCGGCGCATAAAACTACTCTCGCTTGTTCTGGACTGAAATAATATTCAATAAAATGTGATAAATATAGCGTGATACGTGATAAGTAGCACCTGTTCTGCCCCCCCCCCCCCCCCCCTCTTTTTATTTATTTCATACCCTCATCTCAGTGCCTTCAGGGGTATTCCTGAATAAAGAGATAAATATCAGATGCTTGCAGTTTGCAGCAAGGCTTTAAAAATGGAAAATAAAAAGAAAACATCTACACTGGAGTGACGAGAAAAAAAAATGATTACCTAATCAGATGTGTACGCTTGAATCCAGCCTGAATAAGTTTCTGAAATTATGAGCCAGGAAGCGGCTCAACAAAAAGCCATCCTTATCTGGAAATGATTAGATGTATACTGGTTGAATCACTCCAGCAATATTTAAACCATTGATTTTGCTGGGTTGTCTCACGGCTAACACACTTATGCTTATAGATAAACTGCACCGAAATGCTGTGCCGCGTAAAAGGCTAGTTTCAGACATGACCTCAGAGATTAGGCACCGTCCGCGGTTGCCCGTGGCGGGATGAATAATCTCGGAGGCGACGTGCTGGAACGTAAGGTCATGTCCGCTATCCACCAGGTGGACACGTCATCGACTTAGGAGCTCATTCAAGGTTGGTAATAACAAAATACGCCTCTGCAGCTTTGCCAACATTGGTTCAGTAGCATACACAACTAATTTGTTACCAATTTAACCGAAGGAAGATTGTGCTGAAGTTGGCGTTTAAGGCTACATCAAATTTTATTTTGCTCGACACCTTGCTCGAACTACACTTGCGATGAAAGGAGGAATGAAGGAATGGTTGTAACCTGTGTACTGATTCTGACCACCTGGTGCGAAGTGAAATATCTGACACGAGAGTTTGACTACGGTTTCATGCAGTTCTTGTGTCGTCTGTGCAGATATTATCATGCCTACTTGTCACAAAAAATACGCAAAAAAATGCCTTCGTTTGTCCCCATCAATGATTAGATCTTAATTACCCTCTTACGAGTGAGTGTGTTGGCCATGCGACAAATAAAGCACCCTTAACGGTGCAAAACTTGTTACTGTTATTATAGCACGCAATATATGTAGAGTTTTGGCGGCCTGAACTACAGTGACGCCATCTATGGCTTAAGAGCGAGACTTGGAGTCATCATTATATCAACTTAGGTATGGCGCGTAGGGTTTGAGGAACGTTGCGTATCGGAAGTGTGGTTGCCATATACGTATTTCTCATGGCGCAGAACTTCCTTGCTCGAAGGGCGCAGCACCTATTGAGAGCCATGCTAACCGAAATGATGTTCGTGGTGTCGGCACTGCCGCTGCTGAGCGTGGCCGTCGACCCGTCCGAGTTGGAGGAGGTGACCAACTTGCCGGGGCTCCGTGAGCCCATAAACTTCAGGCACTACTCGGGCTTTCTGCACGGCGCCCAAGGTCGAATGCTCCACTATTGGCAAGTGTACACGTTGCCACGTGTTTACTGCACGCACCGCTATCTCTTCCCATATAGTCATGCTCTGTTGTTTATCGCAGTTTTATTCGAGCCTTTGTAGTCTGTCTGATCCTGTTCTCTCGCCTCCATTCCCATCTTCCTGCCTTTACTTTCCTCGTTCCTATCATCTTGCTGAGGAGCAGGAAAGTGTTGTACCCCTCTGGGTTGCTGTCGTCAGCCGACTTACTGTGTTTTCTCGCCTATCTGTCTAATAGTTTCTATGCTTCCAAACACAGTATTAATCCAAAGAGCTTGCTAACCATTCGTAACTTTCGCGGCCTATATATGGGTGGCGTGGCTGTACGTCCAACAGACATACAGCCGTTGAGATGATTGCGGCGCTGGTGGAACGTGTATGATTATAGAAAAAAGTACTTTTCAGTTGCTTGAGACTCACAGTAATGTGACAAGCGTTTTTGGATTTGAGGCACATGGCGCGTAGAAGTGGCGTGCCGCTTCCTTTCTGCATCATTCGATCATTGAGAGACTCTTATTTTTCGACGATTTATTGCTTAAACCAATGCGTTTTTGTAGCGTTAGCTACACTGGCCTAGCCAAGCCCGTTTCGCGCGGCACATCAAGGGCCGTGCTGCGCATGCGCCACCACCTCTCGCGCACTCCGCCGCCGCCGGTCTGCGCATTCCAGAGGAGGGACGTCGTAGCCGTGGTAGACGCACTGGCGCCGGCGCGCGGTCGCTGTGCAGTCGCCGTCTGACACTGCGCTGGAGCCGCTGCGCTTCTGACTGGCGTTTGCCAGTGTGGTATAGCCATGGAGAAGGAGAGCGCAAATGCTGCTCAACAGCGCAGAAGAACGGAGAAGCTTGACTCATCGGATTCCGAAGTAGTTGCCTGGCAATTAGCGGTTGAGCGTAGGAGACAACCAGGAAAGCTAAGAATAATCAGCTGAACCTTTGCTAACGCTACGTATATCCTGGCATAGCCGAGCTAAGCCACTGCAACTTTTTTTTAATGTTCAATACTTCTACTCTGGGAAAGGCATTGCTAGGCAAGTTGCCTTCGCTTCCTCTGGTCCGACGTAAGATTACCTAATTTTCCATGCACATAAACGTTGAAATGAGGTTTATTGATGCAGGCGTAGATGTAGGTCCTTCGGGTAGACTGGCACAGAACGGGTGGCTAAACAGTTACGTCGGGCAGCGCTCTTAGCGGTAACTTCGGCGTCGTCTTTTGCGGAGCGATCACGATGCTGCTACTGCTGGTGGTGTGCATCATCTGCACAACATGTTGCACGTCTTCTTCATCACAATCACCCCCGGGATAAAAAGCAGCCATCCTGGCGACTCAAACAGTAGTGATCACGAGCGGCTCACGGTAGGGCTTAAGGCGATCGACGTGAACAATGTCACGTCCACGACAACGGAGGTCAGAGGGGGGTGTCAGTGGTTCGATTAGGTAATTCACCGCAGACGTGCGCTGGACAATGCGATAAGGTCCATCGAAGCGGGGAAGAAGTTTTGAAGAGAGCCCAGGAGCATGCGCAGGTACTGACAGCCAGACGAGGTCGCCGGGAGAGAAGACAGGTTGCTCACAGTGAGCGTCATGGAGCCTTTTCTGGCGCTGTTGCTCAGCGGTGGTGAAGTGGCGCGCTAACTTGCGACACTCCTCGGCATGACGTGCTGCAGTCGAAACGGGCACACACTCAGAAGCATCGGGCTGGTAGGGTAGCAGGGTGTCCATGGTGTGGGATGGGTGACGGCCATAAAGCAAAAAGTAGGGAGAAAATCCAGTGGTAGTCTGGGTTGCAGTGTTGTAGGCGAACGTAACAAATGGTAGGATAAGGTCCCAATCTGTGTGGTCAGATGCGACGTACATGGCCAGCATGTCACCCAGGGTCCGGTTGAAACGTTCCGTGAGTCCATTCGTCTGGGGGTGGTAGGCGGTGGTTGTCCTATGAATAACGTGGCACTGAGCCAGAAGAGCTTCGACAACCTCAGACAAAAAGACGCGCCCTCTGTCGCTGAGAAGTTCACGAGGTGGGCCGTGACGGAGGATGAAACAGCGGAGCAGGAAGGAGGCGACGTCGCGCGCAGTGGCGGAAGGTAGTGCCGCAGTTTCAGCATATCGCGTAAGATGGTCGACGGCGACGATGATCCAGCGGTTACCGGCGGGTGTCATAGGAAGCGGACCATAGAGATCAATGCCCACTCTATCAAATGGTCGGGCGGGACAGGGAAGGGGCTGCAAAGCTCCAGCTGAACGGCAAGGCGCAGATTTCCGACGTTGGCAGTCCGTACATGAACGAACGAATTTGCGGACGTATGTAAACATTCCGCGCCAGTAGTAGCGCTGACGAAGTCGTTCATATGTTTTGAAGACTCCAGCGTGGGCGCACTGCGGGTCAACGTGAAAGGATGCGCAGATAGTGGAGCGCAGGCTGCGCGGTATGACGAGTAGCCATTTACGGCCGTCAGATGCGTAGTTGCGTCGGTGCAGAAGGTCGTCGCGAATGGTGAAGTGAACAGCTTGGCGGCGGAGTGCGCGAGAGGCTGGCAGCGTGGGCGTCTCAGAAAGTAGGTCGCGGAGGGCCGCTATCCAGGGGTCGTGGCGCTGCTCTGAAGCAATTCTGTCGATGGTGAGAGGCAGGACGATGGGTGTTAATGTTGACAGGCAACTAAGGTCGGTAGGCAGAGGAGACCGTGACAGAGCATCAGCATCCGAGTGCTTGCGGCCAGAGCGGTAGACGACGTTGATGTCGAACTCTTGAAGTCGAAGAGCCCATCGGGCAAGGCGGCCACATGGGTCTTTCAAATTTGATAGCCAACAAAGGGCGTGATGATCTGTGACGACGTCAAACGGGCGGCCGTACAAGTAAGGGCGGAACTTGCTAAGGGCCCATACGATGGCTAAGCATTCTTTTTCAGTCACAGTATAGTTGGTCTCAGCTTTGGTGAGGGTACGGCTGGCATAAGCAACAACGCATTCAGGGTGCCCGGGTTTTCGTTGTGCTAGCACGGCGCCGAGACCTATTCCGCTGGCGTCTGTGTGTACCTCCGTCGAAGCTTCAGGATCGAAGTGACGCAGAATAGGAGGTGAAGCGAGAAGACGTCGTAAAGTAGTGAACGCCTCGTCGCAGGCTGGAGACCATGATGACAGGTCGCCGGAGCTACCCAGAAGCTGTGTCAGAGGGCGTATTATGGACGCGAAGTTGCGAATGAAACGTCGAAAGTATGAACATAAGCCGACGAAACTGCGAAGTTCTTTGAGATTTGTCGGCCTAGGAAAGTCAGTAACGGCACGCAATTTCGCGGGATCAGGTTGGACGCCGTGCTTAGACACGACGTGGCCAAGAATGGTTAGCTTTCGAGCGGCAAAGTGGCATTTTTTGAGATTAAGTTGGAGCCCAGCGTTGGTAAGACACGTCAGAACGCACTTGAGGCGGTGAAGATGTGTCGTAAAATCCGGAGCGAAGACGACAATATCGTCGAGGTAACACAGACACGTTTGCCATTTCAATCCACGCAAAACAGTGTCCATCATTCGCTCGAACGTTGCGGGGGCATTACAGAGGCCGAAGGGCATCACGTTGAACTCATAAAGTCCATCAGGGGTAACAAATGCAGTTTTGGGCTTGTCAGCGGCGGCCATGGGAACCTGCCAATACCCTGAGCGCAAGTCGAGTGAGGAGAAGAATTCAGACCCCTGTAAACAGTCAAGGGCATCATCTATTCTCGGTAGAGGGTACACGTCCTTGCGGGTGATCTTATTTAGGCGGCGAAAGTCAACACAGAAGCGGACAGAGTCGTCCTTCTTCTTAACGAGAACGACCGGCGAGGCCCACGGACTGTGAGAGGGCTGAACGATGTTGCGGCGAAGCATGTCGTCGACATGCTCACTAATGACACGGCGCTCCGTAGGAGACACACGGTATGGGCGTTGCCGCAGTGGTGAATGGGAGCCCGTGTCGATGTGGTGCGTGACAGTTGACGTGCGTCCAAGGGAAGGCTGAATAGCGTCGAAAGAAGAACGAAAATGGTACAGGACGGCGATAAGCTCCGAACGCTGCTCTGGTGTAAGGCCGTCAGCGATGGATGGGCTAAAGATGTCGGTGCAGGACTTGTCGGAAGCAGAAAGAGTGCAGATGTCAGTAAGGTCGTCGCGAGAAGTAGCATCGGGCACGTCGACGATGTACAGGGACTGAATGGCTTGGACATGGCCGAGACACTGGCCACGGAGCAATGTGAGCGGAGCGGACAAAAGGTTGCATACGAAAATATGGCTGAAACCAGCCGAAAAATCGAGGGTCGCGAAGGGAAGCAGTACAGTATTTTTTGCGATGAAGGTCTCAGAAGGGGCGAACAAAACAGTGGCGTCAGAGATGCTTCCACAAGACACAGGTAAAACAACAGCGGCGTGCGGAGGAATGTCGGTCTCCTCAGCGACGACTAATTTAGGGGGATGTTCGGGAGAATCGTCGGAATGGAGGTCGCACAAAGGAGAAAGTTCGACTTCGGCCCGCTCGCAGTCGATGATGGCTTTGTGTCGCGAGAGAAAATCCCATCCAAGAATGACGTCGTGAGAGCAGGATGGCAGCACAATGAACTCAATAATGTACATCATGTCCTCAATTACAACTCGGGCCGTACAAGCTGCTAACGGCTGAACATGCTGCGCTGTTGCGGTACGGAGGGCTACACCCGCAACTGGCGTCGTAACTTTCCGGATGGAGCGACAGAGTCTTTCATTTATTACAGAAACGGCGGCACCAGTGTCCACAAGGGCAAGAGTTGACACTCCCTCAACAGAAACAGCAAGTACATTCGACGGAGAATTGTGAGGACTTGGACGCTGTGACGGCGACGCAGTTCTTGCCTCATGAACTGCGGCGTTTAGTTTTCCTCTTCTGAAGGCATGGGACGACGACGCATTGGGGAGAGAGAGCGCCGACGTGGTGACGGAGATCGTCGGTCGAAGGACGCTTGACGATCAGGAGCTCTTGGAGGTGATCCTGGAGTGTAGCGGAGCGGTGGCTGGTCGGCATAGCGAGTCGTTGGTTCATAGCCATATGAGACGGCCAACGGCATGCGGCGGCGACAGTAGCGAGCGATATGTCCGGGGCGGCCACAGGCAAAGCAAATTGGTTTGTCGTCAGGAGTACGCCAAGGGTTTGTGGCCATGGGGCCAGCGCCAGGGGCGCGGGGTGGGGTCGGCGCGTGCAGTGGTTGACGCGGTGTGAAAGCAGGGTGCGTTCGAGGCCGTGCGACGACGTCGGCGTACGTGAGAGGAGCAGCTACCGGATGCGACTGAGGGGACACTGGCACAGCGTCGGCAATTTCTGCTTCGATCGCCTGCCGAATAGCGGGTGACAGGTAAGGAGCAGGACGGGGCTGGGGCTGTTGCTGAGCAAACTGCACCAGTGAGAGCTGCCGAGCAACTTCCTCGCGTATGAACGCCTGGAGCTGTGGCAGCAGTGTTGACTGGTCCGAGTGGACGGCCAGGCCTGCGAGGCTGTCGTCGTTAGTAACCAGGCGACGAGTCAAGGCCCGCTGTTTCCGGAGTTCATCGTAGCTCTGACACAGTTTGATGAGTTCCGCTACGCTGGTCGGGTTTTTTGCAAGAAGCATCTGAAAGACGTCATCGTCAATGCCTTTCAAGATGTGCTTGATTCTGTCAGACTCGGGCATCGAGGCATTGACGCGCTTCGAGAGGTCAAGAACGTCCTCAATGTAGCTTGTGAACGACTCGCCCGGCTGCTGGGCGCGCTGGCGCAAACGCTGTTCAGCGCGTAACTGGCGCACGGCGGGGCGTCCGAACACATCTATGAGGGCGGCCTTGAATGCAGACCAGGTGGTAAAATCTTTCTCGTGGTTTTTAAACCACAGATGAGCCACATTTGAAAGATAGAAGATGACATTGTTCAGTTTAGCGGTGTCATCCCATCGGTTGGGGACGCTTACCCTATCATAAGTCGATAGCCAGTCCTCCACATCACTGTCGTCGGTGCCGCTGAAGACCACCGGATCCCTCAGGTAAGGCACCCCGGAGCAGATGACGGGCGGAGGGGCCGTGAACGGAGGGGCCGTGGACGGCGGGGCCGTGGATGGCAGGGCCGTAGATGGCGGGGCCGTGGATGGCAGGGCCGTGGACGGTGGGGGCGTGGTTGCGTCTTCGGGCATAGCGGGACGAAGCGTACGGGTGCGGAGTTCCAGGATGGAAGCTTGGCAGGTCGTACCCAGCACCTCCACCAATTGAAATGAGGTTTATTGATGCAGGCGTAGATGTAGGTCCTTCGGATAGACTGGCACAGAACGGGTGGCTAAACAGTTACGTCGGGCAGCGCTCTTAGCGGTAACTTCGGCGTCGTCTTTTGCGGAGCGATCACGATGCTGCTACTGCTGGTGGTGTGCATCATCTGCACAACATGTTGCACGTCTTCTTCATCACAAGGTTAATAAACACGCACGCACGCACAATAGAAAAACTAAAACGGAGGAAACGCGAGAATGACAGGTGCGATACACAAACAGTTCTGTTAGAACACCTGTGGAAGTTCTGGCTTTCACTGTCACATTTCATCGCTTTCAGGCTTTTCCACTGTCGTATGTTAGCGTTATAATTACAGCGGCGTATGTCGAGGCTGATTTTCGGCTTTAGAAAATTTTTCTTTCTGCGAGGCGGTTGCGTTCTGTGCACGCGTATAATATTATCGTCGACTCGAGTAGGAAGTGAAGTCGGGCCATGTAGTCGGCACATTGTGTAACTGCGTAGATATGAATGCAACAGACAATTAATGACTTTTTCCCTAAATGCCTGCGTGCGTGTGTGTGCGTGTGTACGCAACAGACAATGCCCGAATAATGCGTGTAAGATTTCGATGACTACCAATGTAATCGCACAAGAAATATAAATACCAATGGCACACTTGCTCAGAAATACTGTCTGCATCATGCCTTAGCACTTGTTACTATATAGGGACGTAGACTTACAACTCTGTTTTACAATAATGTAAAGCCACGGCATGCGTAAGCCAATCAGGAGCACGATCATTTAGAAGCACGGGTCCTTCAGGGGCGTGTCCTTCTGCATCTTAGTGTCCTTCTGTCTCGAGCCTAGCCTCGCGCATTAGTGATTCCTTCGTATGTTTCTCGCCAGTGATGCATTACTGTGAAATAAAGTACGAGCCGAGAGCCTTATTCTTGTTTTTTTTTTTTTTTTTTCATACGAAGGTTTATGGAAAGCCAGCGGTCTCCGTCTGACGACCCCGTGTTGCTGTGGATGAATGGAGGACCCGGATGTAGCTCACTTGTTGGTGCTGCCATGGAGTTGGGCCCGTTTCGCATAGATCCTCTGGGCGTGAACCTAACCGTAAACCCATTCAGCTGGAACAAGGCTAGTACAATTTGCTTGACAAATGAACGCGTTACGGAACCACGCGTTAATTTTTCTGAAGACGGTGCTACTTTGACTCCCGTCTCGATGCAGCAGCTGTCATTCGCTACCCGTGTCAACAGAGCGCTTGGATTTCCATCGCGTAATCGCAAATGTCGTGGCGTGTCTAACTTCATTCTGTAAATTACAAACGTCGTAGTTCTTAAACCGAGCTAGTTTAACTTGCTTTACCAGTGATTGTCTCACACCTCACGCCGAAGGGCACTGTTACAATTTCATCTTGACGAGGCGGCGATGATTAGCAACCAGTTTCCGCTGTGGTTAACTTTTCATTCAAATCTCCACAACCGTTGCTCTTGTGGTATTTCGTCCTTTTTTTTTTTATATAGATCGCGAACGTGATATTCCTCGAGGCGCCGGCAGGAACCGGTTACTCGTACGACCCCACCGGGAACAACGCTACTGACGACTGCAAGACCACCGAAGACAGCTACCAGGCAATACTGGATTTCTTTTTCAAGTTCCCGCAGTTCAGAGAGAATGAGTTTTACGTGACGGGCGAGAGCTACGCCGGCGTCTACGTTCCTCTCCTAACACAACGCCTACTCCTCTCGAATCCACCAGGAATAAACCTGAAGGTAGGCGGTTTGATCTACAACCATACACGTCGAACTTGTACCATATACCACATTTGTTTCAGTTCGAACAGATTAAAAAAAAAATATGTAGACTGTGACAGATATA
This sequence comes from Dermacentor silvarum, assembly GCF_013339745.2. NCBI lineage: Eukaryota > Metazoa > Arthropoda > Arachnida > Ixodida > Ixodidae > Dermacentor > Dermacentor silvarum. Next base: position 83,641,351 of record NC_051164.1, read on the forward strand.
GCTGCTGTACCTTTTAGTGTGTTTTTCTTAAGGAGGAAAGCTACCTGCGTGAGACTTCTGAATGCACCGGTTGGCAATTAAAAATATTCACGAATGAACATCTTACTCGTTATGGGGCACACGCTGCGATTGCGAAATTGAAGCTCAGCAGTGGTGAAGTCACGTCTGCTCATACATTCTAAAACTAGCATATACTTTATACAGATATCGGCTATTGGAGATTGCTGTGATATAGAGCTGCTGGTGAGCTGCATTAAATGTGAGAAATCCTAAGCAGTAAATAATTTGACAAAAAAAAATATCACCGCCCAAGCACTCCGTACAGATGGTTAACCAGCGAAGCTGAAACGTGCGGCCCCGGTGTTTACCGCTGGGGTAATCCCGACGGTTCATTAGAGTATTTCTCAAAAATTGGTTACGTCTTTGTGTTTCTAAATGAGGTAACTCACGCGTTCGGCTGCGACGGAGAGAATGACGTCACTGTCGGTATGCCCGCAGTCGGCCGTTGTCGCTTGCGTTCGATGCCGCGAGTTTGCTCGGCGGCGTACGTGGCATTCGCCCGACCATTGCCGGTTGCAATTCTTTTAAAGTAAATTGCTTCAAAAGTAAATCTGTCCGTTACGTAAGACAATGAACGGCTCATACCACCTTAAGCAATGGCTCATACCCCCGTAAACGCGGCCTCCCCATTGCGACGTCAGAAGAGAAGTGAAACTCTACGCTGTAATGACGAGCGGCAACGCATGCCAGCTGTGGAAGAAGACGACGACGCTCGAGCCAATGCTGATGATGATAGTTTTCTGTGGACAGGCGACTAACGGACGCTTTTTCGTTTCGCCTAGCCATATTAAGCTTCGCTTTAATTGTCTTGCCCCTGATGTGACTGAAGCGTAATCGTGGGATGGAATATGAATAGTACTAGATTGGAATCAATGATTATGAGAAACTAATCAAAACGACGCGTGAAGTGGGCGTAGCCGGTGTAGTGTGATGAGAGTTCTGTCGCATGTGTTTCTTCAGTTCTTCGTACTGTGCATCTTGCGTTCCGCGACATTCTGAGGTGCGCTTGCGCACAAACTGCATGTGTTTGCAAATGACAGACCTGCGTAATCTGAAGGTTCAGGATTTATACAGCGGCTACTCGAACTTGCTCGCAATTTTTTCTTTTATGCGCGCTTTCGCTTTGCCAAGGGTTACGCCATCGGAAACGGAGCGGTGGATTTCGAACTCTACGGCAAGGCGATCCTCTTCTTCGCCTACTACCACGGCCTCTTGGGAGATGAGTGAGCGTTCGTTACTCTGTTTCTCGCTTCGCGAAGCCCCGTCAGGTTGGTGGGACACAAACCCATCCCTCTCTGACCTTGTCAGTTGGCTTTCCGAAACACCCAAAGCGCGATTCATCTTTTTTTTTTCTTTTCTGCAGCCTCTGGAACGAGATCACGTCCAACTGCTGCAACGGCACTGTTTCGAAGGAGACATGTGACTTCTCGTGGCACACCCACGAGCCTTCCTGTGTTGACCCGGTATACCTTTGCTCTTAATGAGCCGTGATGTTTGCTCATCGGCGGTGAATTATAACATAGCGCCAACGGTTTGTGGTAGATGTTTCCTCGTATTTCTCTTTTTGTTGTTGTTATTGGCACCACTGAAGCGCAGTACAGAGAGAAATAGAGAGTTTAGTAAATGACGGCCACGCCTAATAGGAAGAGAAGGAAGCCCACGATATTAGTCGATATACTTTAACATTGTTGGGGCCTGCATGGCTAATTCAGTATGCCTAGCGTTAGCCGGCAATCAGACCTCGCCAACTTTGCATTGCTTTCAGTCGTGGCTTTTATCGTTCCAAAGCGAAACTGCGGCTAGAAGAGACACCATAGTGGACGAAGGGCTCAGGATTAATTTTGACCACCTCGGTTTTTTCTAACGTGTTCCCGAAATCTAAGTACACAAGCGTTTATTTATTACATTTCGCCCTCATCGAAGGATGGAAGGAACGAAAGTAAGAGGCGAAAGGCAGAGAGGTTATTGAAATATGATGTCATGTCCTTTGTCAACTGCCTGATGGTAAATTAAGCGTGTGTCCGCGACACGTCGTTCGTGGGGTCCACGGCGTAGTGCAGAGAGCAAACTCTGGAGGGCGACTTTGGAATCGCAGAAGATAGCCCATTTCTGGGGCGGTTCCTGATCGATAAATTTCATTACTACAGAGCCGTCGTTGATGTCAAGTGCGATGTCCGGAATTTTATTACTGTAGACTTTGCTGGAACAAATACTGCAGCTGCTGAACTGGAGTGCATGACCGACCCATCTGTGTAAACATGTAAGCGGTCACTGTGGACCTCATATAGTAGCAATAATACTGCCTGCTTTAATGCTGCTGATGGCATTTGTGCCTTCTTCTTTACGCCTGGAATCGTGAGGCATATTCGAGGGGAATGCAAAGACCACAGTGGCAACGAAGGCCATGCTGCAGGGACGTAATTCGATGGTAGCGATGCTCCGTGTATAGTCAGGAGACGGCTAAAACCCGTATGCGACCTAGTTGTTGGCAGGCAAGCAAGATGGTGAAAGGGCGTCCTTGCGACATGTCGAATGTGCACTCTTAGAGCGTCGACTGCAAAGTACGTTGATACAGGGTGCTCACATGCTATGGCGCTTGTGGCCGCTGTGGATGCACACTTAGGGAGGCCGAGGCACGTCCGTAGAACTTGGGCTTGCATACTCTGGAGTGTTCGAAGGTTCGTTTTACTGGTGCTTCCCAGCACGGGCAGGCTGTATCTTAGGAAGCCCATAAATAATGCATGGTACAGCTGTAGCATCGATTGCACAGATGCACCACAAGACTTTCCGCCGACAAATTTGAATACATGTGCTATTGCAGTCAACCTCTTTTTCATATATGAAATATGTGGCGTCCAAGACAAATCACGATCGATGATGACTCCAAGGAAGCGGTGTTTTGTTTCGTAAGCAATTACTTGTCCATTTATGCGTATAACATGTGGAGTCATTGTTTTGCACGTAAATGCGACTAATCGGCACTTTTCGGAGGATAATTCTAGGCCTTTCATACGCAGATAAGACGACGTTTGTGTGACCGCCTTCTGCAGTCTCACTCGTATCTGCGGACGAGTTACGCCGGCCGCCCAGATGCAGATATCATCTGCATAGATGGATATATGGACCGTCCTTGGCAATGATCCAACAAGGCCTAGCAGTGCTACTTTGAAGAGCGTGGGGCTTAATTAACACTCCGTATTGTGGCACACCTTTGCTGGTGACATGGTGGGATGTCATTCCATCTTCTGTAGGTACGAAGAAGGATCTATCCTCCAAATAGCTGTGAATCCAGCGCAGTGCACGGCCACCACTGCCCACATCAATCAAAGCATCGAGGATTGCTTGGTGCGCTGCATTATCATATGCGCCTTTCACATCAAGAAACATCGCCACCGCTAAACGTTTCCTTTTGGTGTTGAATAGATGTTACCAAATCAAGCACGTTATCGACCGTGACCGACCGCGCCGGAAGCCCGCCATTGCATTCGGTTATACCTCATTATGTTCTAAATACCATTCAAGACGCGTCAAAACCATCCTTTCCATTAGTTTCCCAACGCAACTGGCAAGAGCGATGGGACGGTACGATGCCAAGTCTTATGGAGATTTAGAGCTCTTAAGTAAAGGTATTAGGCGGCCGACTTCCACTCACAAGGAATCAATCCTTCGCGCCAGGATTCGTTGTATCTCTCCAATAGTACACTGCGGGGCTTTGTGGTCAAGGTTCCAAGTGCCTTGTATGTGACTCCGTCGGGCC